>NW_004524693.1:9618139-9642339 GCF_000260255.1 Octodon degus | reverse complement strand
TCTCTCTCTCTCTCTCTCTCTCTCTCTCTCTCTCTCTCTCTCTCTGACTTTGATAGACAGCAAAGAATTGATTAATATAGGTCTCACCCTAACTTGGTCTTAAATATCCAGCAAAAAAGTATAACCCCAAGATGTATAAAACAATACCATACTAATATGTTAGTTATAAAAGAAGTTCAAATCACAAACACTTTTTGACAACCGCCCACTATATTGTCAACTGACTACTGTTATGGGTTATATATGACTGAAGTGCTAAATTCAGGGATCTAAAATCATTGGACTGGACATCTCTAGCCTAAATACATGAATTCACTCAGAATAAAAGGGATGCAAGCTACAGAGGCCTCCAAACACAGTTCTTCCAACCTCATCTGACCACTCATCACTTGCAGCTGTAAAATAGAAAAGGGGAAGATGTGTGGAATGGCTGAAGCTGGACATCAGTCATATAGATGAGACAAAACAAAGCCAGCCCAGGAGCATGGAGTGCCTGAGGCTAACCACATAAACAAGCTGTTCTAGCTAATTTTTTGAAGTATATAGCATAGGGTGTACAGGGTCTCAATACATAGATCAAACTCATAGTGATCCTTTTTTCAGCTTCCCAAGTGCTGGGATTACAGGCACGCACCACCATGCCTAGTCTCAGTCACTGTCTCAGCATGTCCCAGGGCAGGGCCAGCATAGCAAGCCAGGGATTGAACCCCAGCTCTTCCTAAGCAGGTGCTTTAGTCCTCTGAGCTATTTGGCCAGCCGTGTTCTACCTTGTAAAATGTGAGGTTAGGTTCCCTAAGGTGAGCTAAGCAATCAAGTTGCTAGGCAGAAAGGTTTCAATTGACAATAGCTTGCTTAATGTATAAATAAATGCACTTCAGTCTGTGGGTGGTTCTTTTACTCCCATCAAGGGAGAGGGTTCTGCCTGGCCTCAGTGCTCTGTTTTCTGACTCTTGTGTTCATTTCTTCATCCTCCAGGATCTACTCTTCAAGAAGATTAAGAGCTGTGCTGGATGCAGCAACCCAAGAAATTGCAAATACAGTAAAAGCCATATGTGTTCATTGACAGCCCCGTAAGATTATAATAGATCAGAATATTAATAGAAAGAAAATTCTAGTGAAGAAATAAGTGTGGATTGCTTTAATTTGCAGAGATATAGACTGAGGATGCCTCCTTTGAAAAGAAAATGAGATGCTCTTAAAAATATTCAGATTTCCCATCTTTAGATAAGAATTCATAGAAATTTTTCCTGATAATATTCATGTATTTTTATGACCTTATGATCTTTTATTAATTATGTATTTTTGTCCCTTTCCCTCCTATCTCTACCTACTTTTTTTTGCTGAACCTGGGATTGAACTCAGGGGCTTGCACTTGCCAGGGAAGCACTTATTCCACTGAGCCATCTTCCCTGCCTCTCTCTGCCTACTTATGAAAACTCTTTTTGGGAGCAGGTGATATAGCTCAGTAGCATGAGTGCCTGCCTGGCAATGCAAGGTCCTGAGTTCAATCCCTGGTACTGAAAAAAAGAAAGAAAAAGAAAAAATCTCCTTTTCAAGAGAATAAAAAACTGTAAAAAAAATTAAAAATGATACAAAATTTTACTAAACGAAATAATAAGAATTCAACAGTGATTATTATATTGTATAACGTTGTCTTCGACTTAACTGTTAAAAGGCAAAAGATTTACGTGATCTGAAGAGAAGCCAAAGTATAACTTAACTGTTTATGTTACCAGATATAAGTATGCAAATCTTTGTTTAAAAAGCTTATAAAAAATTGAAAAGGAAAAGAAAAAGAAAAAGATAATTTAAGTATTAATTGCTCCTTTCATTGGACCAGCATGAATCAGAAATACAGTTATCCAAGTTGTCATGTTCATGTACATAACTGATTTTCCTTTCCTTCTTTACTTCTCTTGAAGCCAGGGAGATAGCTCAGTAGAATAAGTGCTTGCTGGGCAAGCTCAGGGTCCTGAGTTCAATCCCCAGTACCGAAAAAAAAAAGGCCCTCTGCCTTTTTTTACTTCTCTTGTTCTTTTCCTCTTCCCAGTTGTTTCTTCCCTTTGAAAAGATTCTTTCCTTTTCACAGTAACTATAGTATCTTTCAGCTTTTATTTACTCTTTCAGGTTCTTACACTATTGAGACAATACAATGTTTGCACAGGCAGGTCTGATTTAAATCACCTATGAGTACTGTCTCTAATTTCATCCATTTACCTATAAAAACTTCAAGTTTACCTTTCTTATATCTGGGTAATACTCCATTGCATAAAAAATACCACAACTTTTTTTTATCTATTCCTCAGTTGATGTGAATTTGGGTTGTTTCCAAGACTGAGTTATGTCAATACCCTTCCTGTTTGAAAAAGCTCATTCATTATTTTATTCTTCCTCTCTGTTTTTTGCAATATTAGTTCATTATATTTTTATAAGGAAATTACAGAAAATTTGTGTGATAAGCTGTTTTTCTCTCTCAGGCTTTCACAGAGAGCAAATTGGTCAAGCAATGGCCATGACTCATCCACATGGCTGACACTGAAAAAGTATCTACAAACTGCAGTAAAGAGTTTCAGGGTAAATCCTGAGGGGATCTGACTGACCTTGTCACATAAAAAAGTTACATTTTTTGTTACATAGGTCTTGCTTTATCTTGGTCTTAACCATCCAGCAGAAAAGTATAAAAACAAGGTATAAAAAGTAAAGCCATAGTAATATGCTGAGCTTTAAAAGGCTCAAGTCAACAATTTCTGACATTGCCAATCCCAGGGATGACCCACTACTTTTGTGGACTACTGGACTATATTGCATTATTTTGCTGAATTCATGCACCTACAGTATTTAAACGGCAAAGGAATACCCATCTCTGAAACCGAACAAAATAGGGGATATAAATGAAGAACCATTTTGTAGTGAAATATATATATATATATATATATATATATTAGTTAGGATAGATATACAGCTACTTTCTCTTAATTCAATGAGAAGAAAGATTTGTACTAATAATGTTTGGATAGGATATCATGTCTGCATCTTGTACTATGAATAACTACTACGAACACAACAATATGCAATGTACTAATTATTGTAACTGTCCTACTAACCTGTTTTGAAACTGTCTCATTATTTGTTTCTAAATAAAATTAATAAATAAAAAAGTCAAAGAGAAAAAAAAGCTGTTTATTTTTTATTAATTTTCATGAGAATAAAAGATAAAATAGCAATGAAACAGTTTCAAAACAGGTTAGTAGGACAGTTACAATAATTAATACATTGCATATTGTTGTCTTCTTGGTCTTAACCATCCATCAGAAACATGTAACCACGAGGTATAAAAAGTAAAGCTATATTAATATGCTGAGCTATAAAAGGCTCAAGTCAACAACTCTGGACAATTGCTAGTTGTGCTGATAACTCACTACTATTATGGACTATTGGACTATATTGGGTTATTTTGCTGAATTCAAGTACCTACAATGCTTGTTCTGGAATCAATTATGAAAAGGTCCTTTAAAGACTTCTCCAAGGGGCTGGTGATATAACTCAGTGGAGTGAATACCTTCCTGGGAAGCACAAGGTCCTGAGTTCAATCTCCGGTCCAAAAAATAAATAAATAAATAAATAAATAAAGACTTCTCAAAATACAGCTTCTCTAACTGCAATGGAACACCCATCTCTGACAAAGCAAAACAAAAAAGATGGATATAAATAATGGACTGTTTAGTTGTGAAAAAATATATATGTATATACAAGATGGTTAGGATAGATATACAGCTACTTTCTTTTAGTTCATTGAGAAGAAAGGTTTGTACTAATATTCTTTAGACAAGATATCATGTCTGCATCTTGTCCTCTGATAAGCTGTTTTTGAACCTTATAAACAATCAATTGAATAAAACATAATGCCAAGTGTTGAGAGGAATTAGAGGAAGATATCTGAGAGATTTCATTTCTTCCCAATAGGAAAATGAGGTCAAAATTTATATGCAACATGTTTTCCCCAATTCCTTCTTTCAATATGTCTTCATATTCCCTTCTTTGAGAGTGGAGACTTTTTAAAAATCTACATGCAAATTTGGATAACTGTGGTAGGTATTTAACATTTTATAAGACATATGAGTTGCCTATATAACATTTTCATATGCATCCTTCCCTCACGAATCTATATTTCAAGAATGCTTTTTATGAATTATTTATTTGAAATTGCTAATTGAACATTTTAAAAGTGTATTTTGGATAACAGCCTCCAGTGAAGGGGCTTGACACAATAAATAGTAGCTGTGTTCTACAGTCTCCTTCAGATTGGTGGTTTTCCCAAATATAATCACTTCTTCCAAAGTTCCAAAGAGATAATCTCAAAGTGAAAAAGAAAAATAATCACATATATAAGCATGTATTGGTAAATTTCTCATAGCCATTTATTTCCTAATACATTATTTGGCTCTATAAAAATATATAAAACAATGTGGAGGAAAACAAGCAATTTGAAAAGAAATATACTTAAGTCACTATTTATATAATGTTTAAAAGATAAAGAAAACCTGGCATAGTGCTGCATACCTATAATATCAGCTACTTGGGAGGCTGAAGCAAGAGGATCAAAGGTTGAAGGCTTATCTGAGAAACATAACAAAATCCTATTTCAAAATTGAAAAATAAAAATTGGGGCTGGGGAGATAGCTCAGTGGTCTAAGCACCTGCCTGGCAAGTGCAAGGACCTTGGTTCAATCCAAGTACCACATGCCATGCCGGCCCTGGAACACTGGGTGTGAGCTTCCAGCCACCCAAACCAGTCATGGTGGTGCACACTTGTAATCCCAGTTCTAGAGAGGCTAAAACAGAAGGATCATTATGAGTCTGAGCTTTGTAGCAAGACCTGTGCCAAGTAAATAAAATATTTTTCAAACAGCTTTAGCTTCTTGGCATTTTGTGCTTTCCCCTTACCTTGCTACGTTTCTATAGTTAAGTTGGTTTTACTTGAATGATTCATGTTTAGGGGAAAAAGAAAAACACAAAATTTGTTTCAGCTCCTCCTGCAAATAAAAACAATAAACGAAAAAAGATTTAAAATTGTATCAGCTAAGGGTGTAGCTCTGAGCTCACTAAATTTATTCCTCAGTACCAAGAAATAAAGGAGAAAAAAGATGCAGAACAACTCTACATATAGTTTGTGGATGTATTCGTTGTAGTAAAAGTTCAAAAACACGTAAGAGAAGGACAATCTACATAATCAGTACCTCTGCAGACAGCAGGACAATGAGATTGTCTGACTATACATACAAATGTTTCACTTTCTTCTGTCATTGTTTTTGGTAAATGTTATTGAAATGTAACAGAAAATACACAAATTAAAAGTGTAGGGCCAGGGAGGTAGCTCAGTGGAATAAGCATTTCCCTGGCAAGCGCAAGGTCCTGAGTTCAATCCCTGGTACCATCAAAAAATAAATAAAAGTGTAGCCATGTCACTAGTGCCCTGTCTAAAATTTTAATTCCTTCACTATGTGTTGTGTAAGTGATTACATTATGCAGACTTTTTATATATGTGAAATATTTAGAAGGGCTTTCTTTTTCAGTGCTCACTAGGTTGTCAAGTAGTTAGCCTGTCACTCTTTTAAATTACTTTTGCAGTTGTAGAATGAAACTTACAATCACAGGATGGGAAACCTATTTTACCAGTAATTCCTCAGATATAAGCCTCATACCTAGAATATATAAAGAACTCAAAACAATTAGACCCCCTTGAAACAAAAGCCCCAATCAAAAAATGAGCAAGTGTAATGAATAGACACTTCCCAGAACAGGAAGTAGAAATGGCCAATAAATAAATGAAGAGGGTTCAAAATCACTGACCATTAAAGCATACAAATTAAAACAATGCTTGGATTCTATCTTACCCCCAGAAAAATGGCTGCCATCAAATCAAATAATAACAAATACTGGTAAGGCTGAAGAGGAAAAAGGAACATTTCTATACTGTTGATAAGAATGTAAACTAGCTTGGCTACTATGGAAATTGATGTGGAGATTCCTCAAAAAGCTAAAACTATTTGACTCAGCTATTTTCTTTCTAGGTATGAAATTGAAAGGAAAGCAGTACTTTCTAACTTATTCCTGGATGCAAACATTACACTGATAACAAAACCAGAGAAAGACTCAACCAAAAAGAGAACTACAGGTCATTCCCTCTAAGGACCATAAAAACAACAATTCTCAATAAAATACTAGTAAAAATGATGCAGAAAGTCATCAAGATGATAATACACCATGACCAAGTTGGACTTATCCCAGGAATGCAGGGATGGTGCAACATATGTAAATCAATAAATGTAATACATCCTATTAACAAAACCAAAGACAAAAGTCACATGATCATCTCAATAGATGGAGAAAAATCTTTTGACAAAGTCCAACATGCATTCTTGATAAAAACTGTATAGAAAATTGGAATAGATGGTCTTTACCTTATGTGATAAAATCCATCTATGATAAACAGGCAGCCAACATCATATTACACTTAATCTTAACAAATAGGCCAAGAAGTGATAGCCAGCATCATACTAAATGAACAAAAAGAGAAAGTTTTCACTATAAAATCAAGTACTTAGCCAAGGAGTCCACTATCATCACTCATATCCAATATAGTTTTGAAAACATTAACAATAGCAATTACACAAGAAAGAGAAATAACAGGAATGAGGATAGGAAATGAAGAAGTGAAAGTATTCTGATTTGCAAGTGACATGATCCTGTACATAGAAGACCCCAAAAATTCCACTAAAAGGCTGTAGATTTAATTTCTGAATTAAGTAGAGTAGCAGATTACAAAGCCAACACTCAAAAATCAATAGTGTCCCTTTGGACAAACAACAAACTCACTGAGAAAGAAATCAGAGAAATCATACCATTCACAATAGCACCCCCAAAAATGAAATACTTAGGTATCAGTCTAACAAAGGAAGTAAAGATCTATATACTGAAAGTTACAGTATACTGGAAAAAGAGATCAAAGAAGATATCAGAAAATGGAGAAATTTTCCTTGTTTCTGCATATGAAGAACCAACATTTTGAAAAACTTTTATACAAATTTGATGCAATCCTGATCAAAATACTATTGGTATGCCTCATAGAACTAGAATAAAAGAAATCCTAAAACTTATTTGGAGCCAGAGGATACCTCCAATAGCAAAGGGAATCCTGGGTAACAAAATCAAGGTAGGAAGCATTACAATCCTGACTTGAAATCATACTGCAAAGCTACTGTGATAAAATCAGCAGGGTTCTGGCAACAAAAATAGACCTGATGATCAATGGAACAGATTAGAAGATGCAGACACAATTACAAATAGTCTCAGCCACCTTATCTTTGACAAAGGGGCCAAACATGTTCACTGGAAGAAAGATATCCTCTGTAATAAATGGCGATGGGAAAATTGTCTACTCAACAATGATTAAAACTAAGCCCATCTCTATCACCATGCACTAGATTAAAGTCAAAATGGAAAAAGATCTAAACATTAAATCTACTGGAAGAGAAAACAGAAATCTTGAAGTTGTAGGTGTACCCAGAGACTTCATGAACAAAACTCAGACTGCATGGGAAATACTTCGATGAATCAACAATTGAGATCTCATTAAAAAACTTTTACATAGGAAAAGAAATCACCAACAAGGTAAAAAAGAACCCATAGAGAGGAAAATGATTTAGTCAACCTTACCTGACAAAGCACTTCAATCTAGAGCATATAAAGAGTTGAAAAAAACCAAACCAACCAAATTCAAAGACCTACTTCAAAAATGGGCATCTGATATGAATATATACTTCTTAGATAAAGCAATAGAAATGGAAAATAAATACTTGAAAAAATATTCAACACCATTGGTCATTCGAGAGACACAAATTAAAACAACACTGAAATGCTGTCTCACCACAGAAAAAATGCCTATCATCTAGAAATTAACCAGCTTTCAATTTTCTGCTAGGAGAAGCCTAAGGTGCAACTTTCTTCCGTCATCCTGAATCCAGGTTCATCTGACACCAGCTGCCTCCAGCATTGAGCCCAAGTTCGACTCCAACAAGATCAAAGTTGTGTACCTGAGGTGCACTGGTGGTGAAGTCAGCCCCATGTCTGTCCTGGCCCCCAAGGTAAGTCCCTTGGGTCTGTCTCCAAAAAAAGTGGGGGATGACATCACCAAGGCAGCTGGTGACTGGAAGGCCTGTGGATTACAGTGAAACTGACTATTCAGAATAGACAGGCTCAGACTGAGGTGGTGCCTTCTGCCTCTGCCCTGATCATCAAAGCCCTCAAGGAGCCACCAGAAAGAGAAGAATGAGACAGAAAGAAGAGAAAGAAAGAAGCAGAAAAATATTAAACACAGCAGAAATATCACTTTTGATGAGATTACCAACATTGGCCTATGGATGTGGGACCGGTCTTCAGTCAGAGAACATTCTGGATCCATTAAGGAGATCCTGGGGACCGCCCAGTCTGTGGGCTGCAACATGGACAGCTGGCACCCTCATGACATCATAGATGACATCAACAATGGCGTTGTCGAGTGCCCAGCTAGCTAAGGAGCATAAGAAAATATGTCAATAAAGAGATGATATGACAAAAAAAAAAAAAAGGAAAAGAAATTAACCGATAATAAATGCTGAGGCTGTGGGAAAAAGGATCCCTTCTCCACTGTTGGTGGGAGTCTAGACCACTACAATCACTGTGGAGATCAGTGGGGAGGTTCCTCAAAAAACTAAGATCAGAGGTCTCATTCCACCCAGCTATTCCTCTTGTGGGTATCTTTCCAGAAGAATTAAAAATACTGTACCACAGTGATATATTTGCACCCATATTTATAGCAGCACAATTTGTAATAGCTAAATCTTAGAAGCAATTGAAACACTCATCACCTGAGGAATGCATTAAAAAGATGTGGTATTTTTATACAATAGAGTACTACTAAGCCATAAAGAATGATAAATTTGAGACTTGTAAGTAAATGGATGCAACTTGAGACCATACTCATAACTGAAATAAATCATATTCACATGTGTAAACATATTTTTTCCCTTGTGTGAGAATTTGAAGGAGTAAGTAAGGTCTAAAATGTACGATAGATATTGTGAAATGGGAAGAAGTTGTTTAAAAGAAATAGAAAGTAAGATGATGAAAGGGAAAAGAATGAAATAAAATATCTTGAATTTTGGGGAAAGATACCTAGAAAGAGAATAGCTGAATCAAATAGAATTTCTAATTTTAGTTTTTTTGTGGACTCTCCATAGTGATTTCCATAGTGGTTGAACAAGTTTACATTCCTACCAACAACATTCCCTCTGGCTAATGTGTCAAGTACTCTATTGAGCAGGAGTAGTGATAGAGAATGTCTTTGTCTTGTCCTTAATTTAGAGCAAAAGCATTAAAATTCTCCCCATTTAATATGATGATGGACATAGGCTCATCGTAAATGGCTTTTATCAGGTTGAGATAAGGTCCATCTATAACTATTTTCTTTAGGAGATTTTTTTTAATGATGGATAGATGTGGATATTGCAAAGGTTTTTTGGCACCAGTAAGATGTCATTAATGTTTGTCCTTACTTCTGTTTATGTAATAATTTATGTTTAGTGATCTTCACATTTTAAATCAACTCTGCATCATTGCATTGAAGTCTATTGATCATGATTCGTTTTTTAAAATTATTTATTGCATTTCACTTGCTAGTGTCTGGTAGTGTTGTTTTGCACCTAACTTCATTAAATAAATTGGCCTTTAGTTCTCTTAATTATTTGAATATTTGTCTGCTTTGGAATCAAGTTAATGCTACCTTTCAGGAATGACTTTGGAAGTATGGCTTCCTTTTCATTTTGTTTAAAGCAATTGGAGAGCATTGGGATTAGATTGCCCCTGAAGTTCTTAATGAATTCAGTGGTGAATCATTGGGTCCTGGGATTTTCTTGGTTAAGTTTTTTTTTTATTTTTGTTTCAATTTCATACATTTTATTGGATCATTCAGAAGTTTTATATAGTTTTAATTCAGGTTTTGTAATTCGTAAGTATGTGAAAATCTATCGATTTTTTGTGGATTATTAAATTTACTGGAGTACACATTTTCATAATAATTACTAACAATATTCTGAATTTCAGTGATGTTCATTGTGATTTTGACTTTTTCATTTTTATTTGCATTGACTTGAGTGATTTCTTTGGTAAGATTGGCTAAGGCTTTGTCTATTTTGTTTATTCTCACAATGAATGAGATCTGTATCATTAATTCTTTGTATTGTTATCTCAATTAATTTATGGTGTTTTTCATTTTCTTCCTTCTAGTAACCTTGGGTTTGGACTATTTTTATTTTTCTATGACCTTAACGTACATCATTAGGTTATTTATTCATACTTGCTCTATTTTTCTGATTTGAGGATTTAAAGCTATAAACTTTCTCTTAGAACTGTGTCCCATATGTTCTATAGGGGCATTATTGCCTGATTTTCTTCTTTGACCCAAAATGTAGAGAATCATATTGACTTCTATCTAAAGTATTATGTTGTCTATCAATATGAATAGATTGACTTCTTCCTTTCCTCTACATATCCTTTTGTTCTTGTATCATTGCTCTGGCTGTAGTTCACATGCTATGTTGACCAGGAATGACAAGAGTGAATGCCTCTGTCTTGATCCTGATTTTAGAGGGAATGCCTGCAGGTTTTTCCCCATTTAGTATAATGTTAGCAGTGAGTTTGTGATTAATGGCTTTTATCAACTTGAGATAAGGTTCTTCTATACTTACTTTCCTCAGGATTTTTTTAAATCAAGGATGGATGTTGGATTTTGCAAAAGATTTTTGCTTCAATGAGATAGCCATTAATGTTTGTTCTTGCTTCCATTTGTGTGATACTTTACATTCATCTATCTATGTATGTTAAACCAAATCTTCATTCTTTTATATGATGACTTGTAACAACCCTGCTCTTTCTCTCTTCAGACACATTCTAGCCCAAGCTTCAATTTTCTATAGAGCATATTGGGAGTTATATTGTCTGTTTTTTGAAAATCCTGTTTCTTGCCACAGACTGAAAGGATGATCAGACTGAGAAAATGAACTGAAACTAGAGATTGTTTCACTTTGCGTGTTACTGATGCTGCCCTCTGCTGCTGGAAGTCTCAACTTTTACATGGCCAGCAATAGCATTGCTTCTCTTTTCAATCTAGGCCACATTTCCTTTACAAACAGGGTATGCACACAGAAATCCATTGTTGAAAGTGTGACTGCATTTTCACATAATATTATCACTATTTTACATGGTAGTTGAGCTCCCACTTTCTAAATTAATAAAGTGATCAAATCCGCCCATGTTGGTATGGAAGTTGCTCTCAATTTGGAACCAGTTGATTTATCAAGGGTCTCCTATATGTGAAACACTACAAGGACTACAAATATGATTCAGAAAGAAACTTTTCCTCCAGGTCTTTTCCATTATCCTTTATGTGGAGATAACACATTAGCATGACTAACAATAAGACTGTAAGAGGCTCTTTTTTTGCTACACTAGTGATTGAAACCACAGCCTCACACATGCTAGGCATGTGCTGTGTCACTGAGCTAGATCCCCAGCTCAGTGCTAGAAGAGGCTATTTGGCATGCTTTCTAGATGGGTGCTCACGGGGAAGAGTGAAGTTTGGCACATCTAGTGAGGAGAAACCAGGAAAAGCTTTAAGAAAACAGTAGAATGAGATGGACAGTGGCAATAAACGGAGTCAGATGTTCCAATAAGAAGGAACCAGGGAAGTAAAGGTATGGAAGTAGGAAAACTCATGCCTTGGTTTAGAAATATCAGTAAGCTAGTCTGTTGGGTCAGAATATTACAGAAGAATTCAGACATGAACAAAATGTGATGTAAAAATGTTGGAGTGCTTATGCCACCCTTGACAACATGAGCAGAGACGACTTGTTGGAAGTGCATGGAGCTTAACAGTGATCCTATTTGTTCAGCTGGGGCAGGTGATGGGGAGTCTGGCAATCTGAAATCTATGCCCTGCTGTGGAAAGGATGCAGGCATCCAAAATAAAGCCATATGTTCAGAGGAGAAGCCCTGTTGGAGGTTATGAAAAGAGCAGGAGGTAGAGAGCAGAGTCCTCCTCTTTCTCTAAACCCATTCTCATTTCCTTTCACCTTTCCCTCACTTTGACCAGTCCAAGCAAGAAAATGGCACTGAAAGAGTGAGAGAGTAATGTGGGGAGATTTTGATTGTAGCAGGGCTAAAAAAGTAAGAAGGAATTCTCTTCTCTCTCACTCTTTATGCTACCATTTACTGCAAGAGGGGCCAGTGGTGGTCTTGGTATTGAGGGTGAGTGAGAGAGGTGAGTATAGCCTCAGAAAGTAGTGGTTAAAAGAAATTTCCCTGTCATTCTTCTGGATCTTTGGAAGTTGGCCGTTGATACTACTGACCCTCCCATGCTTTGGGCCTCCCATAAAGGAGAAAAGTGAAGATCCACAAGCCAGGAAGTTTGGGTGCTAATTCCTATGTAGTAGGCAGATGTGATGAGTTATTCATATATAGAGAGTTGGTCTGACTTTTTGTTCCACTTAAGTGATGGGAAAATTCATGATTATTTGTGACATTCCTTATGTAGGAGGAAAGCAACTTACTGTAACCAGAGATGCTATGGAGGCATGAGATTCAAATTACATTCAATAGCCAGAGGGGCACAACAGGTTCACTTCCAAGGGCTGCAGCAGGAAGGAGCTGAACACAACAGCTAGACCCAAGCCAGGCATAACTGGATAAACTCAATAGCAGCAATGATGAAGATAAAATGTCTAGCATTTGTTGCAGAAGTGCTATCTGGCAGTTTCTATTTGGTATGACAAAGTTCTGGAAATTGATATTAGTGATTGTTACACAATATTGTGAATATACTTAATGTCACTGAATTATATACTTACAAAACAGTTAAAAGGATTTAAGGGGCTGAGGAGATGGCTCAGTGGAATAAGCGCTTCCCTGGCAAGAGCAAGGGCCTGAGTTCAATCCCCGGTTCCACAAAAAAGAAAGAAAGAAAGAAAGAAAGAAAGAAAGAAAGAAAGAAAGAAAGAAAGAAAGAAAGAAGAAAGGATTTAAAAAATTATGTATACTTTACCCAACTCTCATCCTTGCACAAAACCATAGGTATTAGAATCTGGAATTTTAACCATTACGCTGTGCGGATTGCCAACTGTTGGTGAACTTGTAACACCCAACCGAACTGAATCAGCATGATGCTGGAGCTAGAAGCCCCACCTGAGGATTGTTGCCAGCAGTATAAGTGGCAGAATACATAAGCTGTTAGGGAGGCTGTAGAAAGCTGTTGGGAGGCTATAGGGAGCTGTTGGCTCTCTTGGATGAGCTTGTCATGCTGATTTCCCTAATGAACTCAGCTGTTCTCATCATTAAAGGAGCTTGGGATATTTTTGTCACTAAGAACTGCTATGGTGGGGCTGGAGAGATGGCTCAGTGGTCTAAGGCACCTACTTGGAACAAGCTTGGCAAAGCATCAGGGACCGCGGTTCAATCCCCCAGCACCACATGCCAGCCAGCCCCGCCCCCTGGTGGGCTGAGCTGGCCACACACACACACCACTCTCTCTCTCTCTCTCTCTCTCTCTCTCTCTCTCTCAAATAAATAAAAATAAAAAAAAATTAAAAAAAAAAGAACTGCTATGGTTCACTTTGCGGAGCTCTAGTCCTCACTTTAAGCATTGTTTTCTCTCTTCTGCAGGGAAGATGGTGCACAGCTCAGTCTCCTGGAGAAGGTTGCAGAGTTGGCTTTCCCGATAGGAGCTTGGTTGTCCTCATGACAGCAGGAGCTCGGACTTCTGGGATCTAGGTCTTCAGCTGGAATGATGCAGGATGTTGTTATGGGATGCAGACGCTCAATTGGATCCTTCGGTCTTTAGTGTACAAAAAGGTTTCCCACACTCTCTTTGTCTATGGTTCTTTTAGTGAATGTTGAAAAAATAATCTTATAATTAAGTGTCTTGTATTATTGTATTGTTTCCCCAATAACTGCAAAACCTCAAACCACAACAATGGCCTCTCAATGAACATGAATCCAGTGTCTCTTGTTTATAAGATGCTCCAATGTCATAGACAAAGGACCAGAGTTGCACTCAAATGACCTCTGTTAAATTTTATATCTGTTTCTTACTAATTATTTTATCATAATAGCCATGTGTGACTAAGACTTATCTGGGTCTTCTTAGGGTAATAGGGGAACCAAGTCTCACACAAACCACTCTCCAAGGGTTCACATCAATTTCAGACATAAGGGGCTCATTGTGTTGCTTAATGATCTTGAGAAGAGGGTGCCCATGGGGCTGGGGAGATGGCTCAGTAGGATAAGCGCTTGACTGGCAAATGCAAGGATCTTAGTTCAATCCCCAGTTCTGCCAAAAAAAAAAAGAGGGCGCCCAAGCAGCATCACACCCATGTTAAGGACAGGCAAGTAGACTCTGAGCCAGTTTAAGCTTTTTAAAACTACTCTGTTCATCAAAGTGAAATACTGCAGCTACTGAGTAGGAATTTCTAACAGGAAGTAAGACTACTGATAGGGGAACTTAAGAAGACCCTCCTTGGAAAGGGGAAGGAAGATGAATTCATGTGGAGATAAGCCACTTTCAGGGGATAATATGAGATAAAGCCATCACATTCACATATCACAGAAAAAAAAAAAAACCCTACCACAAGCAATCCTAGTAGCAAAAATGATCACTCTTACCTAAAGCTCTTCGGTGGGGCCAGGAAAGACTAAACATCCCCATCAGTCTTTTTTTTTTTAAGTTTACTTTTTTTAAAAATTTTATTTATTTGTTTATTTATTTATTTTGTGCGTGTGTGGCCAGTTCAGCCCACCAGGGGGTGGGGCTGGCTGGCAAGTGGTGCTGGGGGATTGAACCGCGGTCCCTGTGCTTTGCTTAGCTTAGCTTGTTCTAAGTAGGTGCTTTAGACCACTGAGCCATCTCCCCAGCATCCCCATCAATCTTTAGGCTCCTCCACTAATGGAGATTATTCAGTAATAGTTGAGTCCCCAGATATGCTGTGACACTGTGAGAGAAGATAAAGCATGAGGAAATCCACCCCTTCCCATTTTTCAGGTCACAACATCCGCCTCTCTCAAGTTCCCTAAAGCTATCAGTAGGCTGGTTCAGGAATAGAGGAAGATAACCAGCAGATGCTACCCTCTGTTGAAAAGCCAAGCCTTATCAAAGACTGCACATCTAGAGTTGGCTTCCTCAAGACCCTTTCTGTGTCATTAGCTTGAAGCATATAATACTTGTTTCTAGTAATAGTTAAAGGTACCAGCCTGCTCGCTCAGGTGCATTTATCTTGGGAGGAGGGAGAACACCCTTTACGGGAGTTCTTCTACTGCCATTGCACAGGGCTGAGGGTGCCAAATATAGCCTAGAGGAGTACAAAATCTTCCCTGATTATTTTCCTCCTCCTGACCCCACTAACTAGACTCAATTTTTCCAGAGAAAGACAAACATTGGACAATCTATTTGGGGACATTGCATGCCTGTTTTTCTCATTGGTATCCCTTTACTTAACTTCAGGGACATTATTTCCATTCACTTCTCTTCTTTGAATCTCAATGCTGCCCTCTGTCTCCTTCTGATGCTATGCTCTATGTAGCCACATCCCTCCACCTGGATTTCAATGAACTCCCCCAAATATCATTTTTTAAGTTTCCTGGAAGTCTCACACACTCACACCCAGCTATCTCCTTGGACCTGACTGACGTAGTCCATAAATCCTGCAATACTAGCAACTGCTTAATAGCCATTCAGAAACAATGTTTCTACTTCCTTACCCTGTACACGAATGCCCATAAAGGAGGCTGCAGAAGTACTGTCAGAAGCATCCTGACATACACTTTTATCTCCTTTGATGCTGCCTCCTAAGAGATTAACAAGTGAACTCACTAGACTCTAATGGTCCAGGTAAAATTACAATGGGAAATAGAATTCTAAGGCTTTTAGGAGAACACAGTAAGTCACACTTTGTCCTCTTCATGGAAGAACAGTAATACAGGTAGGTGCTTTTCAGAAGCAAGAGCATAATGATATTGTGCTGTTATAATACAGACATTGCTAAAGTTTATCAGCTTTTCAAACTGCTCAAGTCGTTTGGGGAAACTAGAACCACCTTGAAGCCATAATATTAAGTGAAATAAATCAGACCCACAAGCTTAAATATCTCATTATTTCTCTTATATGAGAAACTGAGAGTTTAAAAAGAGAATAATAAAAGGTAGAAAATAAGAAGTAGGGAGATAGCTCATTCTTGAAGATCAAGAGAAGGAGCTAAGAGGAAGGAAGGAAGGAAAGAAAAAAGGAAGGAAGGAAGGAAGGAAGGAAGGAAGGAAGGAAGGAAGGAAGGAAGGAAAGAAGGAAGGAAGGAAGGAAGGGAAGGAAGGGATAAGGGATGGAAAATTGGAATTTGGATGTGTGGTGTCCATGTACTAATACCACAAAAAGAATGTAATCATGTGCTGCAAGTGTACACACAAAGAGAAGGGGATCAAATGATGAGTGGAGGGTGGAGAGAAGAAAGGGAAAGTGGATGACAAAAAGGAATTAAGATGTGTTTTGTGCATATACAAACTTCCCACAAGGAATGTAAATATCTACTACAAACACGTACTATTAAAATAAAAAAAGAAACATTCCACACTCCACTTGCAAAGTTAGAGGAAAGCTAAACCTGCAAGAAACTAGGTTAGTTTTGCCAGTGAAATGAGCAGGTAGCTGAAGTCTTCAGTCTCAATGATATTAGTGAACAATTAATTTCTCAAATCAGCTGAACGAGAGAGGCTTGGGGGACTAACACATTAACTGAAGCTGAAAGCCAGCATGCACCTGCTGGCACGTTAGCTCCTCCTGTGCAGCCCAAGTGAAGACAGGATTTAAGGAGTTGGCTGCCCTCTGGTGTCCACAGGGAAGCAGTAACAGCTGACAGGACAACTAAGCTACTTTCAGATGTGGCAGCAGGGGTACAAGGTTTGTGCCACACAAAGGCAGTTAGTTGGCTGCGGCTGAAAATCAGCCTTTGTTCTCATTACATCCTTGTCTCCCACACAGGGACCCAGCCACCCGGAAACTGACCTCTTTTTTCTAATCAAAAGGGTCATTTTCTTCTAATTCCATTTTGGAAAATTTCACATAGCTTCAGATTTCTAATTTCTAAAGGTACCAATTAGGCTACTACCAGCCTTATACTATAGGCCATGCAATTGACACGTACCCTATCTGTGAGAATATCATTTCTATTTCTGAAAATCATTTGTCCTGTAAAAATAGCTCAGGTTGCATGTGTAGAATTAGCCCTATTCTAGGAAATCTTCTGTATTGAGAACTTCATAGCCACCCAACTATGAGTGTATATTAGCTCTATGTCCAAAATGTATCTTATATCTTCTTTTTTTTTTAATTTTATTTATTCATTTGTGTGTGTGTGTGTGTGTGTGTGTGTGTGTGGCCAGCTCAGCCCACCAGGGGGCGGGGCTGGCTGGCATGTGGTGCTGGGGGATTGAACCGTGGTCCCTGTGTTTGCCAAGCTTGTTCTAAGCAGGTGCTTTAGACCACTGAGCCATCTCACCAGCCCCTATATCTTCAACTTTTATCCATCTTCATTTACTTCTGATCCAAGATAACAGAATTTATTGTTACAATGGTAACTACAAAAGGAGAAACACTAGTCTACTATAATGATCTCCTAATTTGTTTCTGTTTGCATTCAGATTATTTAAAATATATACTAATTCAGGGCCAGCGAGACAGCTCAGCAGTTTAAAGCACCTGCTTAGGCAAGCATGCAGGGACTGTGGTTCGATCCCCGGCACCACATGACTCTCCACACCCATCCCCCAGGGTGGACTGAACTGGCCACACACCGCCCCCCCAAATATATAGATAGATAGATAGATAGATAGATAGATGATAGATAGATAGAGATAGATAGAGATAGATAGATAGATGATAGATAGATAGATAGATAGATAGATAGATAGATAAAAATTCATCTGGCTCCCCTCTCATGACTTCTGTATGGGCTTAGAGTAAAATCCATATTCCTCACACAAATTAGTCAAATCTGGATAATCTGGTTTCTGATTAGCTCATCCAACTGTCTCTCACCACTCTCCTCATCTACTAAATTCTACCAACACTGGTCTTTTTTAACTAAAATTTTATTGTGATTATTACAGATTTGCATGCATTTGGAAGGACAATAGAGAATGAGCCTTTGTATATTTTGTCTATTTCTCTCTAATGGCAACATTTTAGGAAACTGTAGTGTCACAACCAGAATGTTGACATTTATAGAGCACACCAATATTATTCCAATGTCCCCAGTTATACTCCTGTATCAGTCTGTTGTTCAGTAGAGAAACTAAATGTTAAATGTATAAGAAATTACAAGATTGGCCTACAAGGGCCACCCCCAGAGTCAGATTAGGAAAAGTGCAGAGAGTCTGTCTGCACACTGGAGATAGAAGTATTCAGTCCAAGGACTGTAGCTCACTGTAGTGGCTGTGCAACTCCATGTCAGGAGGCCGATGGATCTCTGACGGAAGGCCAAAGGTTCTGTGCCAAAAGCTGAAGATCTACACTCAAAGCCAGGAATAGTATCCCAAAGGTGAAGGCGAAGACTGGAGTTCCTCCAGAGAAACAAAAGAAGCAGATCCATACTTCTTTTCTCTTTATACCACCTAGGCATTGCACCACCCTAGGGTTTGGTATACTGAACCTTACACTGAACCTAAGGTGTAGGTCTTCCACACCCTAGGGTATGGAATTGTTGAGCTGGTTTAGTTAAACTTCTCTTAACTAAACTTCTCAAGTTGATACAGCCAATCAACCATCACAACTCCTGTGTGTGTGTGTGTGTGTGTGTGTGTGTGTGTGTGTGTGCATTTGATTCTATATACTTTTTAATCACCTGCGTAGGTTTATGTATCCAGCAGCACAACCAGTAAGTACGCTGAACATTGCCATAAGCTCAAGGATCTCACCTGCTACACTTTTAGAATCACATTTCTTTACCTCCCTCTGCCACCTACTTAACCTTGGCAAACTACTCACTACACTATGCTTCCATACTTTTGCCAGTTGATAAACATTATATAGATGGAATCAAAAAGTCTATAACTTTCAGGCAGTAGCGGTACATGCCTGTAATCCCAGCACTCAAAAGTTTAAGGCCAACCTGGACTATATATTCAAATTCACTCCCAGGAGACCCTGTCTCTAAACAAACATAACTTGGCTTTATCTCATTTGAGCATAATTTTCTGCAGATCCAGAAAATTGTGCATGTGTCCACAATTTCTTACTTCTTACTACAGAGTTGTATTCCAGAGTATGAATGTGCCTCAGCCTAACAGTGAACCTATTGATGAGCATTTGTGATGTTGCTGTACCTATCTTATACAATATAATGTTGTTATTTCTCTAGAATAAATGCTCAAGTGTATAATTTCTAGGTCATATGATTACCACATTTAATTTTTTAGATATTTGCCAAACTGGTTCCTCAATGGCTGTACCATTTTACATTAGATAAGCTATGTATGAATAATTCAGTTTTTCATATTCTCTTAAGTATTTGGTGCTACCACTTTTTATTTTTAGCCATTCTTGTAGCTGAATTTGCTTTTCTCTGATGAATAATGATGTTGAGTATCTTTTTATACGGTTAGTCCCCATCTGTATATTCTCTTCAGGAAAATTTCTGTACTTAGGCTGTTTTCAAAAACTGGATTTAGCTGTGATAGATTTTTTGCTTTAGATATAATACATGGTTGGTTGTGTGGATACTACATTTTAGATTTTTTCCAGTCTGTACCTTGTCCTTTCATTCACTTCATATGGACTTTCACAAAGCAAATTTTTGAAAATTTTGATGAGGTGCAAATTCTTCATTTTTTCTTCTATAGACGATCCTTTTGGGTTTAACTTGAGCAACGTTTTTGCCCAACCACAGATCTAAGAAATTTTCTCATTTTTATCTCTAAAGATTTAGTTTTATACTTCCTTACATTTAAGTCTGTGATGTACCCTAAGTGTTTTGTTTTAAAATATGAGATTAGGTTGCAGATGATCTGTCTCTTAGTTTTTGCTACTGAATGTCCAATTTCTCTAGTATTATTCATTCAGAGAGTCTTTCTTCCTTCTTTATGTTGCTTTGGTATCTTTGTGAAAATCAGTTGCCCATATTTCTAAAAGTCTACTTCTGGATTTTCTACTCTGTTTCATTGATCTTTATTCTAATTCAATAAGCCATGTATCTGTCCCTCCACTGATACAACACTGACTTAATTACTATAATTATATAGTAAATCTTAGTAATTAGTTTCAATTCTCTCCATTCAATCTTTTCAACTGTGTTTTAGCTATTTTAGAGTTGTACCTTTACATATAAGTTTTAGAATAAGATTCTCTATGTCTACAAATAATCTTTACTAGAATTTGATAGTGATTTATCTCATTAAACCCACTGACCAATTTGGGGAGAATTGAAATTTTGTGGTGAGTCTTCCAATTCATATACATGGTATGTTTTTCCATTTACTTGGGACTTCTTTAAATTTTCTCACTAGCATTTTATAAATTTCAGCATATGGATCAGGTAGATGTTTTGTTTAAAATATAACTAAATATTCAATTTTTATCAGAGGGATTATAAATGGTACTATTTTTTATTTTAATTTTGTATGTTAATTGTGGGTGTATAAATGTGTTACTGATTTTTGTGTTAATCTTGCACCTTACAACCTTACTGTGCTCTTTGTGGTTGCTGGGTTTTGTTGGTGCTACTGTTTAGATAGATTTCTTAGTATTTTCTGCATAGAAAAATCATATCATCTGAAAATACAACTAAAAATATTGAAGATAATATATATCATCACCAAGTTTGCTTCATCCTAGTCAAACTACTCATATTCAAAGATAAGAGTATCCTTTCCATAGGCTACCAAAAAATGCTGCACCAAAAGACTCTTGTATTAATAAACAAACACCGCGATGGCAGGATACAATGTCCACATACAAAAATCAAGTATTCCTGTGTACTAACAATGAATGCACCATGAAAGAAATCAAGTAAACAGTCTCATTTCCAATAGCTTCAAAACAGAAGACTGTCAGGGAGACCTGGCAGGCCTATACACCACCACCACGGCCAAAGCCCGCAACCTCCAGCACCTCACCCTCATCCCTCCACCCTCACTCCCACCCCAAACCTTCCCACCCTCCCACCATCCAGCTCACCCCACCACACCCTCACACCCCCCACTGGAGTTCCTCCGAGCCCTGGCCACCCATCCTTGCCCTGAAGGCTGCCCTGCAGTCATGGTAAACTAGCCCCTACCACCATCAACTAGAGTTCCTTTGTGTCCTGATGCCTGCCCTTGCCCTGAAGACTGCTGTGGAGACGTGGGAGACTGACACAGGGACCTGCAGGAGCCTTGGTGAACCCTACCCTGTGCCAACCCAGCATTGAGAGAGCATTGCAGGGGCCGGGGAAATGGCTCAGTAGAAAAGCGCTTGCCTGGCTAGCACAAGGGCCTCAGTTCAATCTCTGGTTCCGCCCCCCCAAAAGAGAGAGAGAGAGAGAGAGAGAGAGAGAGAGAGAGAGAGCATTGCAGAACTTCAGCCTGCACCCACCATCTTCGGATCCTTCTTGAGCTGTGGTTTGCCACCGCCCAAACAAGGTGAAAGTCACACTGAACCCCACATAGTAGGAACTTTGGTGAGCCTACCTGGCCCTGCCACACTTCTGAGAGCCATGCTCACCTGCACCCTGCCCCCATACTATGGCTACATAGTCAGAGAGAACAGTGGGGCCTTCAAAAAATGAGAACAGGAAGAAAGAAAAGGCAATCTTAGACCTCCAGCCCACCCAAAACAAGTCCAGGACAGGGTCATTGAAGAACTTGGAAGTCACACATCTGAAATTTCTGAAATAATAGCAACTGAAGTAAAGAAACAACTCCATCAGGCTATGGAGGAAATCAAGTCAGAAATAATCTCTCAGATAAAAGAGGAAATGATAGCAATCATGAAAGAGTTGCTCAATACATCTAAGGAAGACATAGACAAAAAATAGAGGGGAATAGGAAAATGATGAAAACATTGAATGAGCAGTACAGGAAAGAATTAGAATGCATGAAATAGATTCAAATAGGTATCCAGGATATTAGGAATTTCATTGAAAGCTAGCAAAATTGCAGTTCTGTGCTGTTTTTCTCGCTATAGCTTTGTAATATAATATGCAGTATGGGATTGTGATACCACTTGCTTTGTTCTTGTTGCATAGGATTGCTATTCTGAGCATCTTTTTTCATATTAATTTTGGGACTGTTTTCTCCAGTTCTGTGGTACGCTATTGCTATTTTGATTGGAATTATGCTAAATCTGTAGATCCATTTTGGAAGTATGTCCATTTTTACAATATTCATTTTGCTTATGCACAAGTAGGGGCTAGCCTACCATTTTCTCATGTCCTCTTGGATCTACTTTTTCAGAGTATAGTACCTTTCATTTTAGAGGTCTTTCATTCCCTTGATTAGATTAATTCCTAATCATTTAATTTTATGCTATTGTGAATGGTGTTGCTTTCCTAATTTCTTTCTTGATAAGTTCATTACTAGTGTACAAGAACACTATTGATTTTTTTGTGGTAATTTTAAATCTGACTACACTGCTGAATATTTTTATTAATTTTAGGAGCATTTTTGCAATACTTTTGGTCTTCCATATAAGTGGTAATGCAATTTGCAAATGAAGATAATTTGACATTTTCTTTTCTATGTATCTCTTCTAATTCCTTTCCTTCCCTGATTGTTCTGCCTAGAATAACAAGAACTATGTTGTGGAGAATTGGTGATAGTGCACATCCTTGTCTCATACCTAATTTTAGAAGAAAAACTTTCAGGCTCCCTCATTTAATGGGATGGTGGCGATAGGTTTATTACTGTTATGGTTTGTGTCTAGGTGTCCCCCCAAAGCCTCATGCAGTCTTGGGGTGGCTTCTGGAGTTTGTGAATGATTACTGTGGGTGTGGATGCTGCCCCTGCCCTGGAGCAGGTAATTTGCATTACAATGTAAGGTGGGAAGAGAAGCTAGCTGCTTGAGCTGCTGCTACCCCTCCCTTGCGCTCTTGCTCTTTGCTGCCACCAAGAAAGTTTGCCCTCTGTCATATGCTGCTCTGCCTTGGAGCCAGCTGAGTATGGACTGAAACCTCCAGTAACTGTGAGCTAAATAAACCTTTCCTTCCTTCATTTTGAGTGTCAGGCATTTGTCCCAGCAATGAGAGAACAGTAACTAAGACAATTACAAATCGTTTTATAAGTTTAACATAATGGAGATCCAGTCCTACCACAGGCCTGTTGAGTGTGTGGGAGAGCTTCCTGCTTTGCTGCGCCTGTGAGACTTGCCAGTCTGAGCCCTGGCCCAGCATGGGTGAAACCCTCTTCCACCCTTTTGGGAACCCCAACACTCCACAGCAACCCCCGCCTGCCCACCAAGTGAGAATTTCTGCCACATTCTGGGGAACCCCACATCCAGGCCTAGCCCAGGACCAGGGAGTGTGTAGGAGAGCTTCCTCTCCTCTCTATTCTACCTTGTCCCCTCCAGACTCAGCTCAGGCCTGGAATACAGGGCTGAGGTGAAACTCTACAGCTGCACTCCCTGCAGAGAGAGTAGGGGAAAAACCACCCAGCTAGTCCAGGAGCAGAACATCTTGCCAGAGGGGCACAACAGGTTTACTCCAAAGGGTGGCAGCAGAAACGAGCTGAGAACACCAGCCAGACCCAAGCCAGGCACAGTAGGATAAATCCAAACTTTGTAGATTTGCACCTGAATTTCAGTAGGTGCTAAGGTTACAACTGCACGAAAGCTCTACAACAAAGGTCAGAAGAGAGTGCTACACAAAATAACAATGAGAAGGAGCAAAATGCAATCTCAGATCCTAAGCCCACCCATAACAAACTCAAAGGACACTAACACAGAACAAATTTGGAATCACACAGCTGAAATCAATGAATCAACAGCTTCTGAAATAAAGAAAAAACTGCAGAAAGGTATAGAGGAACTCAGATTGAACATGAAAAAAGAAATCCCTGAATTAATAGCATCTGCAGTAAAGAATCAAATGCAGAAACAT
>NW_004524693.1:9582581-9601831 GCF_000260255.1 Octodon degus | reverse complement strand
CGAAGTATAAGAAGTAAAGCCATGGTGTTATGTTGAGCTGTAGGGGATTCAGGTCAACAATTTCTGACATTGCCAGTGAAGCAGAAGACCCAATACTATTATGGACTACTGAACTCTTTTAGAATATTTTGCTGAGTTTACACACCTATAATGTTTAAATGATGGAATTTAACAAATAAAGAGGATACAGATGAATGTCCATTTTGTATCTGTGTACTCAAAGTGGTTAGGATAGATATGTAGTTACATTCTCTTAATGTATAGGGGAATTTGTTCTAATGGTGTTTGTAAATAGGATATGAAGTCCACATCTTGTAGAGCAATTAACCACTATGAAGAATGTATGCAATGTGTTAATTGTTGAAACTGTCCTACCAATTTGGTTTGAAACTGTCTCATTTCTATTTGTTTCTCAATAAAATTATGGAAAAATTCTTTTAGAAATAATATGTGTATAACCACTTGGAAGAATGTATGTAATGTGTTAATTATTGAATCTGTCCTACCAATTTGGTTTGAAACTGTCTCATTGCTATTTGTTTCTCAAAAAAATTATGGAAAAAATATTTAAATGGTGGAACTTAACAAAAAAGGGATACTGATGAATATCCATTTTGTATCTGTGTGTTCAAAGTGGTTAGATTAGAGATATAGTTACATTCTCTTAATGAATAGAGGGATTTGTTCTAGTGGTGTTTGTAAATAGGATATCAAGTCCGCATCTTGTACAGAAATTAACCACTAGGAAGAATATATGCAATGTGTTAATTATTGAAACTGTCCTCCCAATTTGGTTTGAAACTGTCACATTGCTCTTTGTTTCTCCATAAAATTATGGAAAAAAAGACAGTAGTGACGGTACCCATTTAGAAGAACAAAGTGAGATGTATTCAATCATGGTTTTTGTATGGCACTTTGCTGTCTTCAATGTAGTTGCTCTGATTATATATAATAGCATATAGATTTAGTCAAAGTGAAAATTTTGAACAGTATAAAAAAGTTTTAAAAAACCTGATACCTTAAAAAAACTAATGGGAACAAGAACTACAATCATCTCAGGTATCCTAAATATATACTTATTTGAAAAAGAAAAAAGAATTCAGAAGAAGAAATACAAATGGAATGGTATAATATAAGTAAAAGGAAATCAAGAACTTGAGGACTAATTAAGAGAGGGAAAGGAGAAGAGGTAGGAAACATGACAGTGACAAGCCATACAGTTATATGTAGAGGATGAGTAAGGCAATGATCCTGAGAATCTTCAGAAGATTTTTGAATCTAGCAATTAATTGGAAAGATTCTCACCCTGACTGACTATATATACTGACACCTGTTAACTAAGCAACTGCACTGAAGATGGCAAATTGTAATAGTAGGTTCATTCTTGGAGTGCCTGTAATTTTGGTTTTCTGAATACAGGCTGCTTGTCATGATATGCCAGTTGCTGCAATGCTGTCTCTCAGATAGATGACTGTTCAAAAAGAAGGGGGTGGTGAATGAAAGCAGGAGACAGGAGAAGGAATGTTGTGGGACTGTCCTGCTATAAGGTTGTATATGGTTAGATTTTTGGACTTATGTGCAACCATAAGAATTATATAATTTTTATGCCTATTTTTAAAATATATTTTAATTTTATATGTTTCTTATCATATTCTGTAGGGACTTAAAGTTCAACATATCAATAATTGATGAAGAATACCTGTTCCATGTTATGCCTAAGATGTTTAATATTCAGACAGATAGTGAGTTTATGCTTAACGGCCTAGTTTGTATAATAATAACAATAAGCTTCTCTTCTGGAGGGTTAACAACCTAAGTTTGCAGATCAAAATTAGAGAAAAAGGAGGGCCACAAGGAAAGCCTATATTTTGGCCCTAGCCTTCCAAGCTCAATTAAGACTCAGGACATATGAGAACTTGTAGTGTAATGTCATGTAACTCAGTATCGTCCCAAATTTTTCTGATCAAGGAGATTATGGGGCCAAAGAGGAAAGTGATCCATGGTGTAGAGTGTGCCTAAGGAGAGTCACATGGAGAGAAAACATTCTCTCAGGCTTTCACAGAGAGTTCATTGGTCAAGCAATTGCCATGGCTCATCCACATGGCTCACACTGAGAAAGGATCTACAATGTGAGGTACAGGATCTCAGGATAAATCCTGAGGGGATTTTACTGGCCTTATCAAATCCAAAAGCTACAACTTTTGTTACATAGGTCTTGCTTTATCTTGGTCTTAACCATCCAGCAGAAAAGAATAAAAATGAAGTATAAGAAGTAAAGCCATGGTGTTATGTTGAGCTGTAGAGGACTCAGGTCAACAATTTTTGACACTGCCAGTCAAGTGGAAGACCCAATACTATTATGGGCTACTGGACTCTTTTAGAATATTTTTCTGAGTTAACACCCTATAATATTCAAGTTACAGAACTAAGCAAATAGGGGATACAGATGAATGTCCATTTTGTATCTGTGTTTTCAAAATTGTTAGGATAGAAATGTAGTTACATTCTCTTAATGAATAGAGGGAGTTGTTGTAATAGTGTTTGTAAATAGGATACTATGTCTGCGTCTTGTACAGGAAATAACCACTAGGAAGAATGTATGCAATGTGTTAATTATTGAAACTGTCCTACCAATTTGGTTTGAAACTGTCACATTTTTATTTGTCTCTCAATAAAAATTATGGAAAAATAAAAGAATAACCAATTGAGCAAAAAAAAAAAGTCTTCTTTAATAAGGGTTGAAGAATAACTTTATTAGAAAGTTTTCTTTGAGTTTGCAAAGATAGGTTTATTCCTAGACTCTGTGACTTCAAGTTCTGTCATGTGATATCTACATCAACCCAGATAGTACATACTATGAAATATTGAGTTTTGACATGTTTCTTCAATAATATAACTGAATTTGTGTTGTCTCCAATATTTTATCGTATGGCTCTGTCCCAATGTGTTATTACTGATTCATTTAGTTAATCGCTGATTATTAAACAATCTTATATGTGTTAAAAAAGTTTAAGATAATGCCTGTTTATACCTATATTTATCATGTTTTTTTATCATGAAATATTGGAATTTGTTAAAGGCTTCTTCTGCATATATTGAGACCATCATGTGATTTTTGTTTGCTTCTGTTTGCATCATATGTTACATTTACTGATATGCATATGTTGAACCATGAATCTTACCTGGTTACAATATATGATTTTTTGTTGCAATATTTCATTTTTTGTTTCAGGAGAGTTGCATTATTTACACATTTTTATGTTGACTGTTTTAAAACCAATGTAAGATAATTCCAGTATCTGATTCATCTCAGTGTTCATGTCATTGATTATCTTTTTTAATTCAAGTTGTGGTTTTCTTCGTTCATATTGAATTCTTTTTGCCACTGTTTTATTTTAGCACTTTTGCATCTGTGTTCATTGAAGAGATTGGCCCTTAACTGAATTCTGAGATATGGTAATGTTAACTTTTAGGAATGGCTTCTAGGAGTACTCCATCTCTTTTAACTTTATCAAAGAGTTTGAAGAATACTGGGAATATGCCTTACCTGGAGTTCTTGAAGAATTCATGGGTGAATCCACTGGGTCCTGGGATTTTTCTTGGTAATTTCTTTGCTACTGTTCAGCTTCATTGCATGGTATTGGATTATTTAGAGGTTTTATATCTTATTTGCTCAGTTTTGGTAATTACTAAGAATGAAGAATTGTGGATTCTTCATTTTATTAGGGTCATTCCACTTTGGTTTTGCCTTCTATGCTTTCAACTGAGAAATCTGCTCTGAATTGCATTAGTATTCTCTCCCAGACAATACATTGTTTTTCTTTGCTTCTAAGATTTCTTCTGTATCTTTAATTTTTTAAGTTCAGTTATGAAGGATTTTAAAATGGATTTCTTTTGGTTTATTCTTTTTAGGTATTGCTCATTTTCTTGAAACTGGAAGTTTGCGACTTTGATCATATTTGGATTTTCTTTTTACAGGCTTTACTCTTTTTAGCCCCACTTTCTTATCTCCTGTAGTACTCTAATAATATGAAAAATAAATATTTCATCATTATCTTACAAGTCTCGGGGTCTCTGTTCTTTTCTCAGTCTGTGTTCTCCCTGCTATTTAGAATACATACATTTGTTTTCTATTTTAAGTTTATCTCATTCTGTCTTCTGTCACCTTGAATGTTGAGTGTAACCAGTATGTTTTTAATTTCGGGGTGTGTGTGTGTGTGTGTGTGTGTGTGTGTGTGTGTGTGTGTGTTTGAGACAGTGTCCCACTACATAGTTCAGGCTGGCCTTGCACTCCAGGCTGGTCTCAAACACTTGGCAATCTCCTGCTTCTACCTCCCAAGTGCTGGGATTACAATGCGTGTCACAATGCCTGGATAGGCCTTTCATTTCTGCAGTGCATTTTCAATTCCATGATTTCCACTTTGTTCCTTTTTCTGTAATTTTTCTTGCAATGTTCCATTTTTATGTTTCTGGAGAATTTCATTATTTACACAATTTTATGTTGGTTGTTTTAAAACCAATGTAAGATAATTCCAATATATGATTTTATCTCAATGTTCATGTCATTGACTGTCCTTTCTAATTCAAGTTGTGGTTTTCTTGACTCTTATTGTGATAGGTGACTTTCAATTGCACCCTAAATATTTCATCTGTTGAGAGACTGTGGGTCCTATGTAAGTATTTTTAATTTGTCAAGAACTCATCCTATTTAAGTTTTGCCCTCAGGTCCTAGCCTAGGACTTAAGGGACAGTGATTTCAATGGAAGTTTAATTTTCAAAATCTATGTGGTGTTCTATGGGTGTGCTATGGGATTTTTTAGATAACCCCATGAAAACCTCATGTGGTCACAGGTGGGGGTTTTTCTGAGGTGGCTGGATCTAGAGTGTGATGCTAAGATTAAGGATGTGTGATTATTAAGTCACTCCACTGATTGGTTTGACACTGCTTTAACCACAGTAGGCTAGATACAATATTATATTAAAGGGGCAGAAAGATGCAGCTGAAGATCATTCCTTGTTGCTTTGCTACTTTCTGCCCACCATGAGATGTTTCTTTTCTATGATGCCATTCTGCCATACCACCCTGCCTTGAAGCAGCCAATTATGGACTGAAACCACTTCAAACTGTCAACTAAATAAGTTTTTCCTTCTTTAAACATGAGTGTCAAGTATTTTGTCTCAGCAGTGGGAAAAGTAACTAAAATAGTGTGTCATATTGGTCTGTTTGGTTTACCTCAGGACACGGGAGCTTCTACTAGTCCTTGATGTCACTGTTTGAGGAAGAGAAAAGCTTACTCCAGTATAGATGAACTTTGCCTTTTGATAAGAGAGGGAATATTTTAGGACATCTCTACAATAGCCTAAGAAACCTGGAGTCTCTTGGAAGGGCACAATGACTAGGCCCAAAGAAACTAAAAGCTTCCTGGAATAAGCCATTTACTGGAGTGAGATTCCTTTTGTCTGTTCTACCTACCTGATTCAACATCTAAGCAAAAGAAGAAAGGTCCACATGCAGGAAGAAGAGTATTTCTTCAACTGTTTTTCTGCTTTAATTTCATTTAACTTGATTCTTGATTGATCCCATCTACTACTAAAGCCTGGCTCACTTACTATTTTCGGAGAGACTCTCATTATAGCTCAGAAGGAAATGGCCTTAACTGTTCTGGCTTTTGGTATTCAAAACAAGGATCAGGAAATGTTAAGTCTGGATGAGTTCTTCTGTTAGGCTTAAAGATGCAAAGTGTTCTGTTGTTATTCTGCTTCTTCAGGGTTCTCAAATTTTTGCCTTCAGAATTTAGGATTTTCCTTGTTTGTCTCTTGTGCCATTTGCAAGACTTGTCCATAACAGGGAAGAATGGCTTTTATAAATCTTTTCAAGACTAGAAGTCTCTCTGGCCGTTTTTTGAGTGTTCTTTTTTTTTTTTTTTTTGCAAGAAATCTTCTTGACATAAAGATATTCTTGTGAAAGAAAACATCAAGTTATTTTCATTTCTTGGAATGCTCTTGAGATCTTTGAATGCTTGTTTTTACTTGGTTTGAATGTAGTCTTTACGATTTCCCTTGACCATTTTATCTGAATTAGGATCCTACCACCACTCCCACTCCACTGAATCATTTTGCATTTTTGCAATGCTAAGGATCATACGCAAGGTTTTGCACATGCTCAGCAAGTTCTCTCCCACTGAGGCTACACCATGTGGCTCAATCACTTTTATCATTTTATCCTGTTTTATTTCCCTTTATAACATTAACACCTTAGGAAATTATCTTATTTATCAGCTTGATTGTCTATTATCTATGTCCACTATTTGTCCACTGTTTATTATATTGCCCTCAGTAAGCCCTAAAAGACAAGATTGCTATCTGCATTGTCCATTAGTGTGTCTTTGTTATGATTTGTATATAGATGTCCCCAAAAAAACTCATAGACTCATAGGAGGGGCTATCTGGAGGTAGCTGGATCTAAGGCATATAAATATGGATTAAGGCCGAGTGATAACTAAATCAGCCCACTGATTGGTTTAGTAAAATTCTGGGTATAGATAATGAAAGCCCCACTCTGGTTGTGGTGACATCAATCAATAGGCTTATAACCTGCAAGAAATATAAAGCAAAGATGGAAGACAGGCTGGCTGCTTTCTACCTGCCCTGCCATAGACTACCTCTCCCGTGCTGTGCTCCTGTACTATACCACTCTGCCTGGGAGCCAGTCAACAATGGATTGATATTCCTACATACTGTGAGCTAAAGTAAGCCTCTCCTTCAAGTTGTGGGTTTTAGGTACTTTTTCCTAGCAACAAAAAATAACCAAGCCATCTCTCAATGTGCAGAATAGTGTCTGAGGCAGAGTAGCTTTTCAATATATATTTGTTAGATATATGTGAGCATCTAGCCTTAACTAAATTAATAAAGTACAGTGGTACTTCAGTTTAAAAAAAATTTGTTCTGTGATTTTGTAAAAGTTGGTTATGTTTGTGTTGGTGTGGGAAAGAAGGCTACAGTCATGTTTGTCACCCAATGAGGTTTTCAAATAAAAACAAAATTTCACCAAGTGATTTTGCTTGTGAACCAAATTGTTTGCAAACAAAAGCATTCATGTACCAAATTAATACTGTGGTTTGGTACAGGAATCACATAAGTACCATAGACTAGTACTGTTGGACTGATATCCTGACCTATTTACAGCATAATTTAAAGACATGAAGTATAGAGAAGACTTCTCTATTTAAGTAAGCAGGTATCTCCAGATACAGTCTATAGGGGCATCTAGCATGTCCATCTTTGCTCACAGCTGCCATTCTCTGAAACTCTTGCATCTAGGCTATATCCAGAAAAAGACACACTGAAGTTCTACTCTCTTATTCATGAAGATAATGTCATCATGGGCCTTAGAATCATGCATCATTTATTACTATAGTCTTACAATTTGGTATACACCCAAACATATACATGCTCGGAATGTTCATCTCAAAGTAACTTCCCACTCTCCTAAACACAGCACCATCTTACTAAAGATGGACACTTGGAAGTATGGTTCATTTTATTCTTTGTTTTTGCCTTTCATCCATCCTCACCTGTGCCACCATTTTTTTCTAGAGCAATCCCCCAAAACTCAAATTTCATCTACTCTGGAAAAGGTGACCTGAACACTAAAGATGGTGCCTCAAGAAATAATAGTGTTACTGAATTCTACTCCATTAACTTGTTGGGAATGCTTCAAATACATTCTAGCAACTTATTTGTGGCAACAATGGAGGTACACTGCTCAGCTATAATTAATTAACTGGTATCCTCCAGCTGTAGCATCTTTAGGATCTCCCTCATGTTTATAGCTGAGAGCACATCTTTCCTGGAAAGTCTCCAGACAAGATTGAGCACATCAAGAGGGAAGGGGATGAAAGGGATTCACTATGTTTGGCAAGTGCAGGTTTCTTTAGGTAATCTATGTATTAACATCTCTTGTTGTGCTGGGTAAGATTTTTCAGAACAATATCATCATCTGAGGCTCTTCCTAATTAATCCTGGCTCTTTCACAGGGGGGATACCTGTGGGTGGTATGAAGATTTTTTTTTAAGAACAAGCCCAGAGGCAGATCCAAAATAGTGAAATGGGAAGAGGGCTAGGTCAGTTCTATGGGACCAAAGTGACTAGGGGCAGTAGTTTTAAGAAAGGAGATACTTAGTAACAATGAGAATGATGGGGCACTTTCTGTACCCCAAATTTAGGCAAGGTAGCTATCTGACTTAAGTAAACACCTAAATTAAATAAAGATAGCCTTTTCCATTTATAGCATCTTTAATCAGTGGTGTATAACTTGAAATTCATGGATGGATTTTAAGAATTCTACAAAAGAACCCTCAAATTGTAAAAGAGATCAAATTATATGACTACCTATTTTCTGGGGCCACTACTCTTAATTTGCAACCATTCTTTCTACTTTTTTCATTGATATATTATGCTTTCATTGTCATTTGATCCTAGAAACTTTTTTCTTCCTTCCCTGCTTTCTTCTGTGACTAATTGATCATTCAATAATGCATTATTCAAATTTCATGTGTTTATGTTGTTTCTGTGGCTTCTTTTGCTGTTGACTTCTACCTTCGTCTCACTGTGATCTAATAGTATGTAGTGGAATATTTATTTCCTTTATATTTATTTAAGCATTTATGGCCTAAGTTATGGTCTATCTTGGAAAGAGTTCCATGTGTTTTTGAGAAAAATTAGTATTCTGTTGTTGGATGAACACTCTGGAGGTATCTATTAAATTCTATTAAATTGAAAAAAAAGATTTTTTTTACCTATTTCTACTTCATATCTTCTTTTTACAATTTTTTTTTGTTTTTATCCTCCATTATATCTGAATTACTTACTTGTTGATGGGACAAAATACTTGACCACCACTAGTTAAAGGGGAAAAAGTTTACTTTAGCTCACAGTTTAAAGTTGTTCCACTATATGACTAGCTAGCTCCAAGGCAAGTTGTTACACAGCAGAAGGACACCACAGAGGAGAAATAGTCCATGATAGAATAGGCAGGGATCAGCAGCATCAAGCCTCCCTTTCCCTTTTATTCCATTCAGGTTATAAGCCTATTGGCTAGTGCCTCTCACATCCAAGGTAGGGAATCTCATTACCCACACCCAGAACTATACTAAACCAATCAATGGACTAATTTAGTTATCACACACCATTGATCCATATTCATACACCTTAGATTCAGCCACCTCTGAAAAGCCCCACCTACGAGGACATGAAGTTTTGAAGAGATATCTACATAGAAACCATAAGAAGTAAAGTCTTGGGGCCAGGGAAATAGCTCAGGAGAATAAACACTTGCCTGGCAAGCTCAGGGTCCTGAGTACAATCCCCAGTCCCACAGAAAAAGAAGTAAAGTCTCCTTCATTCCTCTTTCTCCTGACATCTGCTTCCCAGAAGAAGCAAAATGACATTCTCTCTGCCTCGTCTGAATTTTAGGATCATTTTAATAAAATTCCTTGAGGTGCTACCTTGACTTGTGATATTGTCTTCTGGATTCTTTGATGCTGACATCCTCCTTTGGAGGACCCTCTCTTAGTGGACCACAGACCTTTTTTTCAATCTGGAGTATCACCTGATATTTGCTTACCATGGCCATGAACAGGGACCACCAACGTTGTTTAAATATTTAACATTGAGTTGGGGGACAGAAACTTTAAATTCTACTTCTAGTTCTATTCCTAATGTCCACTTGAACTTGGGCATGTTAATTATCTATTTTATAACTATATTTTCCATATAGAAAGTAAAAAATTTGAATGAAACGATCTCCGAAGTCCCTTACAGCTTACAGAGAAAATGATAGGGAATTTTCCCCACATCCTATCAGAAAAATATTTGCACACAAAATGACTTCAGTCGCTTGAGGGCCTATAGAAAATGAGTGTGAAGGTCAGAGTGTGAAGCTAAATCTGAACCCTGAGATGGATGGTTTAGCAACAGAGATAAAAGTGATGAGAAGTCCAGGCCACAGGCAAAAGCCATATTACACAGAAAGTAGACAGACACATCAGACATGATTTTGGCAGGTCATCAGCATCAGAAATGTCCAGTTTAGGTAGCAAATGGTCCATTCCTAAAGCAGAGCAGCCAAGAATCTAAGAATACCCAAGCAGGGGATCAAGGACATACAAGAAAAGAAAGAGACTGGAGATTTAGGAGACAATGGGCAAAAGAAAGACAAGCTCCTAACCTGAGAAGCTATGATGCCAGACAGGCTGTGAGGTTAGGAAACTAGGTGACAAGACAGGGCCAGAACAAGTTGGGACCCTAAAGTGCAATTATCTTAAGGACAGGCCCAGGCACTTGAGATAAGATTGGTGAATGTAGCTAATGTTTTAGAATTGTACATTTCAATGTAAGTAGGAGAGTAAATTTCAATTTTCTCATCACAAGAGTGTTAAATATTTGAGTTAATGAATATGTTAAGCTGCTTGATTTCACTGTATTAAGAAATCACAACATTGCCAGGTGTGATGGTGCATACCTATATTCCCAGCACTGGGAGGCCAGTGCAAGAGGATCACCTAGAGTTCAAGTCCAGAATGGGCTATATAGTTAGTTCAGAGCCAGCCTAAACTACATCATGAGATCCCATTTAAAAAGTCATAATATCACTTTGTACATCATAAATACATAGAATTATGTATTTACCAGCTTTTACAATTTACCAGCTCTGTGATCTGTGCTCTTCATCAAATGGCTGAACTTCTCTAAACCTTCTCTAAACCTTAATGAAGGAAAACTAATGGCACCTATGTATAGGACAACGGTAAAGAATGGAGTGAGGTCCTCTGTGTAAAGTACTGAGCCCTGTGCTTGGCCCATGGCAAGTGCAGTAAATATGAGCTAATATCCTTATCCTCTGCCTGATGCTGAATCTAAATAATGGCAGCCCCTTCTCAGCATCTCTCTAATTTGTTGCAATGAAAACAGGAGACTTCATCCTTGTTTAGATGTTATGAATTTTATTCCTGAGAAAGTGCTCATTAATATTCTTACCACTGCTTCTTACAGACGGCACCACAGGCTAAGATTTATTTAATATGAACAATTTAATATAATTTCTGTAATCATACACATAGCCAGGTTCCAATTACTCACTCTAATGGAGAAGATCAGAATCATGGAAATCTAACCGTGTTCCAGAAGCAAAGTCATCTGTTCAGCACATTTACCTTTTGGACTCCATTCTGCTTTGGTTAATAATAAAATGAATTTATATTCTTTAAGCATACTAGCTGGCAGCCACGGAAGTGCGCGGAACTGTTCTGAGAGAAAGAAGAAGCTAAGATCATAATATCAGATTAGTTCCAATGAAGAGAGATTTACTTTACATTTTTGCAAGTCATTCTCAAAATTCAGAGAAGATAAAAATCATGTGGGAAACTTGCAAAAAAAAATTGCACATTTATAGCCCCAATCCTTAAAATTCTGATTTAATTGCTCTGGGGTACAGTTTAGAACTGCATTTTTTATTGTAGTTGAAAAATACATAATATCAAGATGGAGGAAAGAGAAGGGAGACAGGGGGCTGTTTGTTACCAGCGAAAGCCCTAAAAGATTTGTCATCGCTGCTTTATGGAGTCTAAGGAGTAAACACCTGCACTCATTTGCCTACAACCAAAAAGTATCCCAGGATGACTGACTTTCACAGCTAAGACCAAACCAGACTTAGGCAAACTGGGAATAGCAGCTCATCTGAAAGGCAGACACTCTAAGGCTTTTCAAGTATTTATTACACATGCTGTTTCTTATTTACTGGCAAAACAATCATAAGCCTCAGATACTCTGATAATTCAATAAAAATGAGATCTGAAGACTATCTGAAAGTCTACGTATTTATTAGACCCTCCAGCTAAAATTTCTATCTTGAGCAACCTGGACAGAAGCACATGAGAGGGATACATTTTGAGACTTCCTGAAATTCCCTAAGTCCAAATTGTTCCCAGTCCTACTACACGTACTTTTTTTTTTTTTAATTTTATTTATTAGAGAGAGAGAGAGAGAGAGAGAGAGAGAGAGAGAGAGAGAGAGGTGTGTGGCCAGCTCAGCCCACCAGGGGGCGGGGCTGGCTGGCATGTGGTGCTGGGGGATCGAACCGCGGTCCCTGATGCTTTGCTAAGCTTGTTCTAAGTAGGTGCCTTAGACCACTGAGCCATCTCTCCAGCCCTACACGTACTTCTTTGTCAGGAAATATATATATATATATATTTTAATAAAACAAAGGTACATAGTAACGAGGCCATAGTATCTTTGAATGCTATTTTATGGCAAAATAAATGTTGGCTACTTTAATAAATTATATTAATTGAAACATATTGACTTGGGTGTTTTGAACAGTTGATTTATAAAGTTAGAAGATGCAATTTGAAAGCCGTCTCCTCACATAGCAATTTCCTCCCTTTCATAACATTAATCCTCTCTTAATGTGGCTTCCGAGAATGATGGCATGACACAAAGAAGTCACTTATATTATCCTGCTTATAAAGCTCTTGGGATACCTGTAAAGAAGATTTGTAGTGTGCAAATTTAGCCATGAAGCCCCTGGAGATGCATATATAAATAAAAATAGACATATTATATACCCTTCAACAGCAGAGCAATGCCAAATAAAGTCATATGTCTCACCCAGCTACATCCCAAGAAGGACTTGACCATTTTCTTGTGTGTACTTCTTTCTTTTTTTGTGTGATACACATCCCCAACCTCCCACCTTTTTGAAACAGAATTTCATTAATTTGCCCAAGCTGACCTTATACTTGCTATTTTCTGCTTCTGAGTCCCAAGTAGCTGGGATTATAGTCATGCACCACCACATCTGGCTTGTAGATGCAATTTTCTAGATTAGTGCTTTGGACCTATTAGGGTGCTAGGGATTGAGGATTTAGCCCACCTTTCTTTTAATAAGCCATTGTGTTTTCTCAGGATGGAAAATTGTTACCTTCCATTTGCCACTAGATGGCCCATCATTCAAAAAAATTTCTTCATTATGAAACAAATTTTCAGGACTGTGAGAGCTGCCCTCATAATTTTCAGCCATTTCATATCATACTAGTGTATACTTTTAGGATTTTTCTTTAACCTGGCTTACTTTTTATGTTTTCCTATTTTAAAAATAAACTAGAAGATGAGGACAGAATAAAAAAGAGAGGTATATACTGAGGGAATAAACAATGGCCCTACTAAGAAAGAGCTGCCCCAAGGATGGGAAATGATAATGGACCTGGAGCTGAGGATTCAAGACAGGGGCCAAGATCCATAATAAGCAGAAAGAGGGAGTGGGCAGTTGAAAGAGAAGGGATTCCAAAATATGGAGGGAAAATTTGGGTCAGATTTAGAAAGAGGAAGACACAGAGCCTGGGGAATAAGGACAGATCTGAGAAGGGTATAAGAACTTTATTCAACGTGGTTGCAACTGAGTTAGGAAAACTAGAAGATGAAAGAAAGATGGAGCTTAAGGAAGTGTAGAAGTGGGGGATGAGAGGATGAAGAAGTAAATGGTGTGTGCCAAATACTCCTGGTGATCTCATGCACTTTCCATTCCTACCTTTTCTTGCTCTTTTTGAGGAATATTAAAAAATACTGTTTAGCATGTAAGCCCCAAATCATAGCCCAATAGACCACAGACTTACTATGACTATCTGCACACCTTATGACCATGTCATATATTTTGGAATTCAGAGCTGCATGGATTTGAAAATGGGAAATAGTAATATATGCCAGATACTGGGTAACACCCAATGAGATCCAGGACAATAGCCACCATCAAATATTAAAATATTTAGGTCTGTGTCAAAAAACACAGATACCAGGTTTTTTTTTTTTTGGATACCAGTTTTTAAAAAGCTCTTGACTTCAAAACCTTCTGGATTACACACTTGATTTACATGTTAGTTTTAAAGTGGGGTCATGTGGATATGGTCGTTTGCCATGTTACTGTTGATACCTTTTTGTGTATCTCAAATATGCAATTTTTAAAGCTTTGACTTTTCCAGGCTTGTGTTCTTTGTAAGAGGACATATGACATAGTACAGGGTTCATGGTAGGCTTATTGAACTAACTTGATCTAACCCTCCCACTCTTTTTATTAGCTAATCTTGTTTTCAAAAAAGCAACAAATGCTCTTCTGGTTAGGGAAGTTTGCTTGGATATGAATACAAATTTAAGGTGGAACAAGGGTTGTACCTAGGAAAAGTTTGTTCATTCCTTTATCTATTAATTCAGCAAATTCTTCTTTCAGATTACTCTGAATCTAGCATTGTGCAAAATGCCTGGAAGCCATGGGAAGCAGCACATGATACGCTATTTCTGAAGTTAAGAATTCATAATGTGGTGGAGGGGACACCTGCTCACATCTTCCTGTGAAATGATGTGCTGAAGGTCACAGGAAAGGTATCATGCACAGACAGCTCCAAGTAGACATTCTCTCCCCACAGTATATGGATGTCTGTGCATGCCTGGAGAGCTTAAGAGAGGAGTTAGGAGGTTGACATTCTCAAATTTCCATCTAAAATAACAATTTGCTCTCACTGCTGCCTAACCTGTGAGGACCTGTGGCTTCATTAAATTTGATTTCTTAGGTACCCATAGTTTCCTCTTACCTAAGACCAATGGAAGGGCATGTTAGGCACCATCCAGTACTTATGAGTAGCATCTTGGATGGCCCATTTGAGACAGGAATCTTGGCCTCCTGCATTTTTTAAAATATTCCCTGACCTGAGAGGTCCTGCTCTAGAACATCCTGTTCAATGACCTACTTCCTCCAAGACAAAGACTTTGCCTTGAGCCTAGAGGCAGCCGAAATTTCTCAAGTTGCTGTGGACCTTGCTTTACCTTGTCATTGATGTGGCCTATTTCATCTTTCTGGAGCTATATTGTGAACTGGGTCAATAAATTCTCCTAGAAAGGGGTTATAATAAATAGTTTGACATATCTAATGTATTTAAAATAATACTGGGGGGTCTGGGAGATGGCTCAGTGGAATAAGCTCTTCCCTGGCAAGTGCAAGGGCCTGAGTTCAATCCCTGGTTCCACAAAAAAAAATAGTACTGGGCACATAGTATGTACTGTAACACTAGTCAAATAGTACTCCAGCATCAGTGAATTCTATCCATGAATCTACATCTCCAAGAAGCTGATTCCGATGCAGTCAAAGTAAATCCCATGAGGGTTCTCTCATACTTAGAGCAGGAGACTAGGCAAGGTGTACCCCCACCAACTCTAGTGGGTCACTCTCAGGAAGATCACCAATGACCTTATTAGGAAACTCAGTGGACTACTTTAAGGCCTAATCTCCTGTGATCAGCAATTAAGGAAGCATTGGTACAGTGGAACCTTCTTTCCCTCCTTCATGAGACACTCCACAGAGCTTGCATGACTCCACAGAGCAGATTTTCCCCTATTCCCCCAGCCACTCCTTCTGGCACACCTTTGAAGGCACTTCTTCATCCATCTGGTAACTTCTAGTGATTGTCAGGATTCTTTCCTAGGATGACATCCATTCCAACTGGATGCACTTTCTTTCGGGTATTCTCACACCCACGGTTTCATTGCTCATATGCTGATGACTCCTAAATTTCTATCTCAGATCTCTCTTCTGAACTGCACACTTAGTTCTCTGGGTTTCATACCTCTGGAACTGGCTACCAACCAGACATTACCACATAGTCATCTTATAAGCCTCTTAATATCTACATGGTCCTAATTTAATTCACCCTCTCCACCCACCTCCACAAGTCAAAGACCTTGATCTTTTTCCTATATTCCCTATCTGCCTCTTCCACTTTACATACATCTGATTCATGTGTAGAAATTCTACAATATACTCCATATGCATATATTTCTCTGCTTCTGCTAGCAACACTCTAATGTAGGTCACTGTTTTGTCTCATTTGTCATATTTTCTAATGAGTCTCCTTTCTTCTTGCTTTTTTCCTCTCCAATCAATTCCTCATGATAAAACAGAAATTTGTCTGAAACAACACAAAATAGTCAAGTCATTTCTTTTTTGGGTGGTGGGGTGTTGCCAGCAATCAAACTCAGGACCTTATGATTGCCAGGTAGACACTGCACTGCTGAGCTATATCACCAGCCCCTCAGGTCACTTCTTTACTTCAAATCTTTTGAGAATGCCTCATTTTTAGGTAATAATGACTATAGCTTATATCTATATATTAATATGTGCCAGCCATTCTTTTAAGATAGATATTGGCACCATCTGATGAAGAACTAAGGCCCAGCATCAACTGTGTGCAGGGGCAAGGAACTGGATCACTTAGCCCCAGTCTTCAGAACCTTCAAATAACTACCCAATCAGAAGCTTGCCTGCAACCTGAGCAAGAACAACCCAGACAAGCCACTCTGATTCCTGACCTTTAGAAGCTATGTGGAATAATACATCTTTATTTTCAATTGACAAATTTCAGAGAAATTTGTTACACAGAAATAGATAATTAATATATTACTTTACTATAATATCTCAAACTACATGTCTTTACTCCTCAATTCATTCAACCAACCAGTAACAATTTAGTGACTACTGTCACCATGGAATGATAATTATTGACTCTTTTCTTGTCCTGCCAAACTGAACAAGGAGTGAAAATCCAGATTGTACAGGTATACTCAGCCCCAGGACTTCTTTAAGGGTCTAACGGGTCAATGAACCAACATGTGAATGAATATAAGTTCAAGGGAAAGCAGAGATCTTTGCTTTCTTTTTTCACATTGACCTCAAATGCCTAACACAGTGCCTGGCACAAACTAAGCTCTTAATAACTACCTTTAGAGTGTTGTAGATGGTTTAATGAACAAAAAATGAATGCAAGCAAGGCATTTTTGTTATCTTCCTGCTACCTTACAAAGCATACTGCTCTTTAGGCAATGCCTGAGGTTTTAGGACAATTTATTACATCCTTTCCTTCTTTCAAAAATGTGTTGTTGTCGGTGTTGCTTTTACAAAAATTGATTTTGCAAAGAGCTCATAGCAACCGAGAAGGAAAAGATTAATGCAATGGAAACAGAAGCATCCATAAAAAATGAAATTAAAATAGTCCTTAAATGTATGGAAAGGTTCCAGGCATTGGGGTGCATGCCTATAATCTCAGCACTCTAGGAAGCTGAGGCAGAAGGATCACAAGTTCAAGTTAGCCTGTGAAATTTAACAATTTAGCAAGACCCTTTCTCAAAATTTAAAACAAGAAAAGGATTGAGAATGTCACTTAATTGGAAGATCTTGGTTTTACTCCCTAGTGTCACAAAATATTTATGAAGGCACGCAAAAAGATATGCAAGCACACATAGTAAGTATAAATTAAAACTAAGGTTACTATTTCTTTCCTATTGAATTTGCCAAAATCTGAGAGGTTGGCATCGTTCTATTGTAAAAAAGTGGGGAAAGAAGCAATCTTGTAAAGTACTATTGGAAAGATAGTACAGCCGCCACAGAGAGCAGTTTGTCAATATTTACCCTTCTGGATATTTATCTTACAGGTATACATATCATCATGTTTAAAAAACTAACTCATCTATGAGGCTATTCATTACAGTATTGTGAATAATAGTGAAAGGTTAAAACACCTCAAGTGTCCATCTTTAGGGAACTGAAACATAAATTGATATGCTGGTACCCTATTGTAATTGAAGGAATTGTCTTGGTACTGATTTTGAATTATCTTTATGATATTTATAGAAAGTGGTACATGATAATCTAAGTTTATGTAAGAAAGTAGGAAAATATGAAAAATCCACATATATATTTGTATAATTAGAAAAAGATTTTATAAGAAAATATTAAAAGTTAGTTACTTATTACAGGCAAGGGAATTGGGCAGAATGGGGTAAATTATGACAGGATGAAAGGAAGTCTTACCATATATCTTTTAAATACTTTTGAACATTGATTCCTGTTTCTGTACTACTTACTTGAAAACATCAAATAATTTCTAAAAAGATCATGCTTTTAGCTAGTTATACATTTGAAGTGATGAACTTATTCCCTGAAACATATTAATGTGCTTCTTTCAAGGACATTTGCAATCAAATAGGAAATTAACTCTAAGGCTGAAGAAATCAAGCCCAAATGGTAGTATTTCAATAGCAACAGCAAATAATCCAGGGAGGAGGTTGTGGAAGAGTCTCCTTGGTCTTTCTGCAATCATATCCCCTACTCTGCCTATGCATGGGCCATGCATTTTGGAAGTATGCCTCCGCTGTTCTCCTTGTGCCCTCCTTCCAAAGAATTCAGCACACTAACTTCCAAGCCTGGCTCTTCTAACCCTAGGCTAATACTAGGTACCATTTTGTCACAATAGCTACAAATGCTATATGCAGGTGGTACACATGACTTTCTCTGTCTAACAGAGAATCAGAGGTTTTTGAAGAAATATATACAGACTATAAATGTAAAAAATTGCCCTTGACCTTCTGGCAAAAAAAAGAGAGGTTAGGAAAAGTAAAACCTGCAGTCATTGACATCAAAACCTGAGCAGTTTATGCGCTGTAAATCCCATGATCATAAAGGTCTCAGAGCCGTAATTCTGTCTGATTATCCTGTGCTGTCAGGGAGATGCAAGTACCCAGAAGACTGGTGTTTTATGTGGCATTAAGGTGGCAGGCCTGCAACTCTGAGCTTATCTCCCATGAATTAGGAGCCAGGCTGAGAGGCTTTAAGAAACAGTCACATTTTATAATGATTTTTGTGGAAAGAAGCCTGTTAAGCCCAAATCATTCACTTCTACCTCTACTGGCTTCTTTGGTAGGCAGTGAGGTTAAATGTCCCTATACACAACTCTACTTCTCCAGTTTGTTTTGTGGCAACTAGGTATGGATGGTAAACTGAGTGTGTGTGTGTGTGTGTGTGTGTGTGTGTGTGTGTGTGTGTAGGACTGACAGAACGATGAAAATCTCTTTGGGTTTAAACTCTAGTTTCTAACCCTCCATTAAAAGGTCCAGTACCTCAGGAGCTGTTATAAACCTGTGTCATTGACAGGTGTACTTCAGATAGTTGCTTACAGTTCTTTCAGAAAAATCATGATTTGTTTGGCCTATCTACTGACTTGAATTGTAGTGCAAACTTTGTAAATACAACTATTTAAATAATAGTATTATCTAAAATGGTCACTGCAGATGGTAATTTGTAATAGTGGTTTCATATTGGGAGTGCCTGTCATTGTGGTATTCTGAACACGGGCTGCTTGTCATGACATGCCAGT
>NW_004524693.1:9568365-9572376 GCF_000260255.1 Octodon degus | reverse complement strand
CAAAATGGTTAGGATAGATATATAGTTAGATTCTCTTAATGAATAGAGGGATTTGTTCTAATAGTGTTTGTAAATGGGATATCATGTCTGCATCTTGTACAGCAAATAACCACTAGGAAAAGAGTATGCAATGTGTTAATTATTGAAACTCTCCTACCAATTTGATTTGAAACTGACTTATTGCTATTTGTTGCTCAATAAAATTATGTTAAAAAAAGAAAAAAGATAATTGCCTGCAAAGAAACTCTTTCTATTCCAATGCAAGAAGATCACAAATTTGTTTCTAAGTTTTCTGGATGCTAAGACAAGGATAGAAACCTGATTAGTTCTAGAACTCACAGTTTGGTACTTCCCAGCCTTTTTAAAGTGACACACAGGATGTCATTTACCCCATGGGTGTATAGAGAAATTTCTTCTGAGGATTCTCAGAAAAGAGGATATTGTAAGATGCAGTGGACAGTGTGCTTCACAAAATCCTTACAAAAAATTCAATAGAAAACTGTTTCGGGGCTGGAGAGATGGCTCAGTGGTCTAAAGCACCTACTTGGAACAAGCTTTGCAAAGCACAGGGACCGCGGTTCGATCCCCCAGCACCACAGGCCAGCCAGCCGCGCCCCCTGGTGGGCTGAGCTGGCCACACACACACACAAAATAAATGTTAAAAAAATTTAAAAAAAGAAAACTGTTTCTTTTAATATCTCTGCTGCCAAACAATGACGTCCTCTGAGAAACTTTTCTTGGCTACCATTTCCTATCTCTCAGGTTGAAATAAGACCCTTATATGTTATTGTTATAATCAGGACTCATTACAATTATTTATACTGTGATTTTCCTCATCAGGCTAAGAGCGTTTTTGATGACTTAATCAGCTCTATGCCTTTCCCTCAATTTCATTTTATATGAAATGGAGATAATATTGGAATTTTCTTCCTGGGAAGGTTATGATGGGTAAATGAGTAAATATACCCTGAATGCTTGAAACAGTGCCTGGTGCATGGTGGGCACACAGTGATATCAGCAGTTTTGTCCTTAGCAAGTACAATGCCTGGCATTAAGTGTTGAATCAATAGGTTCTGGATGAATGTATAAATGGATCAATGTGTAAGCATGAGATGGAAGTTTGTGGATTCTCTTTGCCTAGACAGCTCTTAAACTATAGAAGAAAAGTATTAGTGTTAATTTGCTCACTTCCTGGAGTCTTTAATAACTTTTCAGTGTGGCTTTCCCCTACTCCATTACCTCAAAATATTTCCTGTATACTATCTGCTTTACTGTTTGACTTAACACTTATTTAAAGTGCTGTATGTTTAATTATTTATCATTTATTCCTGTCTCTCTATTTAAATGTATATTCCATGAAACCAAGGATTTTTTATTAGTACATATTAATCTTACAGAATAATGGGCTTCATTATGAATGGGTGACATTTTCATAGATGCATATAACGTACTTCAATCTTAGCTTCCCCTGCCCCTTTATCTTCCCTTGCCATCCTCTCCTTATCCTCTAGACCCCTTTCACTTTGTCTCTTAATGATAGGAAGCCTCCAATATTTCTAAAGAAAAAATCTTGAAAATAGTAAATGATCAATAAGTATTGATTGTGTACTCATATAAAGGAAGGGCAGGGCAGTGAATAGAAGGAGGCAAGCCCCTAAGATAATGTTCTGAGTCTGCATTTATTTGTACCACCTTTTTTTGACAGAGTCTCTGTGTAGTTGAGGCTATCTATGTATCCCAGGCTGGTCTCAACCTTGCAACTATCCTCCTGACTCAGCCTCTCAAATTCTGGGAGTACAGGTGTGTACCACCACTCCTGGCATTGTACCACATTTACAGTAATTGGTTTCTTAAATTTTGAAACTCAGATACCTCTTTTTTATGAATTTAGGACAAGGTGTGCAAGGTGTTCAGGGTCTCACTACATAGATCAGACTCAGTGATTCTCCTGTTTTCAGCCTCCCAAGTGCTGGGATTACAGTGAGCCACCAGCCCAGTCTCAATCACCATTTCAGCACACGCTGAGGGCAAGGCCAGCATAGCATGCCAGAGATTGAACCCTGGCCTCTGCGCTCTGCTAAATCAGGCACTTTAGTCTGCTGAGCTATCTCGTGGGCCCTAGATACCTCTTTTTTAACCTTAGTCCCAGACCTTAAGAATGGACCAAGTGACCTGGTGAACTTCTATCTAATGCTGACTAGTGTTGTAGGGCTAAATGTTTATCAACTAGCTCTTTGAGCAGAGGTTAAAAGTTCTCATTTTTAATGTTTTTCAATTTCTGTGGTGCAAATATTGCACTCATGACAAGTTTCAAGCAACAAGTAGAATGTCTGTGAATGCAGAGTTGAGTAGAGAAGTAGATAGTCTAGGATATCAATAGATAAGATTCTTGAACTTTTACTAAATGTGTCCAGGACAATCCTAAAGATCTGCAAAGAGAAATCAAACACCCTGTGTGGCTTAGCATTGCCCGTCTCCATCACTAAACACTGTCTTGGAAGTGCATATCAATGGAATAAATGCAGGTGGCATCATTCTCAGATTACAGGATCAAAGGAGGAAATCTAGTGTTCCTGAGGACTATGCAGCAATCCAATGCTAGGCACATGACTTTATAAAGTAGGCGCAACTACTACAGAATTTTAAATTAAAATACTAATTCAAACTAAAGCATAAAGACTTACGAGTAGTTTGCCCAATGTCACACATTGTACCAATAGCAGAGCAATTATTCAAATGGGAACTTGTTTGATTCCAGGGCTGTGTGCTTTTTCTTACATGGCATAATATTGTGTGAGGGCCTCAAGATATGGTCAAATTTCCACAGGTCTGTACTGAAAATCTTCTGCACATTCAAATATGTGTTGCAGGCTGTATCTCATGAATTCTCTTCTCTGAATCTAATGAAAGCAACATTAGCTCCAGAAGATAGAGATGGTAGAGGTCTTGATAACTGTTTTATGCTCAATGACTAGCACAATGCCTGGTACACAGAAAACATTCAGGAAATAATAGTCTAAAGATGAAAACAAAAAAGAAGAAAAGTAAGTGGGGAAGAGGAGAGACTTGTTTCATGGGACTGTTCATGTTTATGAATCACTTGAGAGGATTTTAGAGAAAACATGTGCATAGGTAACCCCCAAGCAAATTCTCCTTTCTGATATCTATTAACTAGATGGAGCTAGCAGTCGGTATCACTTCTGTTCTCCCAGAGCTTCAAAATACCATGGATTTTTTAATTATCTTCTCTCCAGATTTGGTATCATGTTGTGGTCCTTTGGTTGCAAGTCCCATTGGCCAGTACTTTCTGTACCTGTTCTATGTGAGTTAATGTCATGTAGCATTCAAGAATATGTTGAATATGTGCAAATATCATATAGTCTCCGTAGAACCCAAAAGAGGAAATGCAAATAGAAAGGTATAACACAATTAAAAGGAAAGCGAGAACTGGACAATGAGAGGGCAAGGAGAAAAGCTGGGAAACATGACATGTCGCGCTCGACCTCGCCAGCAAGGAAGACGCAACACACAGCTCTTCCTTCAGCGGTTTATTCAGGCCCCTTACAGCAAGCTTCTTCTTCTTCCAGGGCTTTCCTATGGCATATATCCCCTTTTGCAGCCTATCCTGGAGTGCCACGTGAGTGCTGCCCATCGGTCCAGTTATGCGGAAGCAGACATGGGCCTTGGTCCCAGCCTTATATGGAGTTGTTGACTGACAGAGCACTCACCCGCAGGGAGTGGGAAGTGGAAGCCAGCGCCATCTTTGGGGCGCAGCTGTGTGCAGCTCTCTACATCTCCCCCTTTTTTGTTTTAAAAGCAACAGGTAAGAACAGTGGCCAGATCTCTGCTGTGCATTAGGATGTCAGCAGGACGCGCGTCCAGGTGTTATCCACCCAGAGGGCGCCCACCTCACCCGATACCCTTTTTCGCAGAGGTGGGATAGTGAGGCATCGAACCCACATGCAATCAGGCATGTTCTTCTTGGATTCCCCAACTCTGGTGGCTTCCAAG
>NW_004524693.1:9562269-9568265 GCF_000260255.1 Octodon degus | reverse complement strand
AAAAAAAAATAAATAAATAAAATGTTCACTGTACAGCTATAGTATATGAGCTATGTGACTTCCAGGAAGTTACTTAACCTCTCTGAGGTCTAGTTCATAGAATGAAGATAATATTTGTTTAACAAGGCTATTGCTAAGATGAAATGGGTTAATTTTAGGCAAATGAGTGCCTATTATTCATGAAATAGCCACTAATATGGACAACCTGAGTTCAGAAATAACTCTACCACTTCCTAACCACATGAACTTAAGCAAGTCACTTAACTTCCCTAAACTTCAATTTTCTTTTTTCTTTCTTTTTTTTTTTGGCTCCGAACGCCTTCAGGGCAGGTTTGGCTGGCTTGAGTTGTGGGGATTGAACCACAGCAACCTGAGCCTGACTGCTTTGTTGAAGCAGCCATTTAAAGAACTGAGCTAAGGGGCAGGCTCCCTAAACTCCAATTTTCACATCTATAAAATTTGATAATAATCTTCACACCCCTGTGATGTAAGTACAGTGAAGCACAAGTTAAGAACTTAGCACAATGCCTAACGACAGAGTCATTCAAAACTGATGGCTCATAGGGTAGTAATATGCAAAAATGGAGAAAGAGATGAAAAAGAAGAGAGTGAAACCTTATAGAAATGTTCATAAATGTTACAAGAAGGGCTAAGCATAGTGATATATACTGATATTCCCATTAGTCAAGAAGACTAAGACAGAAGGATCACAAATTTCAGCCCAACCTGGGTGAATTATCAATTTAACAAGAACTGCTCTCAAAATAAAAACTGGTCTGGGATGTAGCTCAATGTGAGGGCTCTAGATTCAATTCCCAGTACTGAAAAAAAACACAGAATGACTTGACTTAGACATAAGAATTTAGGAACTAAATTCTCTAATATTTTTAAGAGTAGGAAGACATATTAGGGAAAAAGAATGGGGAATAGGAATGGGGCATAGGAGTAGCTCCTAGAGACGAGTGGTCCCAAATGAGGTACCAATATATCCACTTTTCTGAGGTAGTTTTATAGAGCAAAGTCACAGAAAATAGGTATAACATGGCTCAGAGCTATAATCAACCAATAAGGTTACAAGTATAGTCACTTAGTTAATATGGATCTAATAGTAACAAGGGTATATGAATGACATCATTAAACCTGGCAGATAATCTGTAGTCTTAGTCTTATTTTTGTAGTGCTGCTCTTAATCTTAGTGGGTAGTGAGGATGGCCCACTCCTAATGCTATAATGGTTTGTTTATATGGAAAGTCTCAAATGGGTGCTACCAATAAGCTGAAGCTTCTGTTTATTCCTTAGGGAAGTCTGTAAATCTGGTCATTGTGCTTTTAATCTTCTTCGGGTGTTCCTCCAGGCACAGTTTTGATGTGCTCTCATCTTTGCACTGATTCCCTTGAGGACCCAGCTCTATCTGACTGCTTACTACACTTCTACCTAACTTAGCTGTGTATATTATTCCACCCTCTAAGAAGGATCTCTGACTGCAGTTAGGGGAGAATGAGCATGGTTTCCATCTATTTGCTTCAAGCTGAGAAGGGTCAGTGTGGTTCAAACCACAGTCAGGGCCCTTCTCCAGAGAGCTAATCTAATGAGCCTTGGCTAGAAGTCATGTTGCAATTTAGCAGTTTTGAATTCCCTTTATGAAGTTGATTTAGTGGATCCCAGTAAATAGTCTGGCACATTTGTCGTTGGTTCCATCTGTATGATCACTTGGAGTTTGGCAGCCTCTAGGAAAGAATAAACACATTTTCCAAGAAATTGAAGTTTGTATAACCAAAGCAGGAACACTAGAAAGGAAAGGTAGGTTGGGGAAAGAGCCACATCCAGAAACTGCCCTTAAGGGCTGGAATAGCAATTGTACCCAGTTGGTTCTCTACTGATGGAATTTATCTATCATTGTCATAATTCTTGTCATACATTCTCTAGTTTTAGCTATAAGAAAATGGAGATGAGAAATTTAAAAACACTTCTTAAGTGTTGGCCAGATAGCTCAGTGGACTAAAGCACCTGCTTAGGCAGACACAGGAGCTGGGTTTCAATCCTAGGCCTGCTGTGTGGGCCCCACCCCTGCAGCGCGTTAAAATGGCTATTGAGACTGGGTATGGTGGTGTGCACCTATAATCCCAGCACTTGGGAGGCTTAAAACAGGAGAATCACTATGAGTCGAAGGTGTGTAGTGAGACCCTGTAGACCCTGTACTAAATACATGAAAAAAAAACTTCTTAAACTTTTATAGATTGGAGGCCTTTTTTTGTATTTTAGGGAACGGTCTCACTACTAGATTGGACTCTTAGTGATCTGCCTGTATACAGCCTCCCAAGATCTAGGATTACAGGTGTGCACCACCATGCCCAGTATCAGTTCCTATCTCAGCATGCCCTGGGGTGGGGCCAGCATAGCAGGCCCCAGGATCAAACCCCTGGCCTCTGCCCCTGTTTTCAGGGACTTTAATCCACTGAGCTACTTGGTCAGCCCTTGGAGACCTTTTTATATAGCTAGCTTTTATTACTATGGCATTATTTTTTTAAATTAATTTTATTGAGAAACAAATAGCAATGTGACAGTTTTAAAAGTGATTAGTAGGACAGTTTTAATAATTAATAAATTGCATACTGTTGTCTTCATAGTGGTTATTCACAGTACAAGATGCAGACATGATAATTCTGTCTAAACACTATTAGCACAAATCTTTCTTCTCATTGAATTAAGAGAAAGGAGCTGTATATCTGTCCTATTTTGTATATACAGATACAATATGGTCCTTCATTTATAGCTCCCTATTTTTGTTTAGTTTTGTCAGAGATGGATATTCCATTGCCATTTAAATATTCTAGGTGTGTGAATTCAGCAAAATAATCCAATATACTCCAGTAGTCTATAGTATTAGTGAGTTATCCATAGGACTGGCAATGTCAGAAGTTATGGACTTGAGCCTTTTACAACTCAGCATATTAATATGGATTTACTTTCTATACCTCATTTTTATAAGAAAGCAAGCCACTATATTTTTTTTCTTTTCTTTTCTTTACTTTTTTTCTTTTATTTTTTGTGGTACTGGGAATTGAACTCAGAACCCTGCGCTTGCCAGGCAAGTGCTTATTCTACTGAGATATCTCCCTGTCCCCTACTATGATATTATTTTCATACATATTCTGTGGTACTTTTCTGCTGGACATTTAAGACCATATTAAGGTGAGACCTACATTAATCAAAATTGACCTCTTGCTATCTATCAGTGTCGGTTGAGTGTCCTCAAGCATTACTTTTGGAGCAATATACAGAGCCTCTCAACCACCAAAATGGGTCACAGTCTTGCTTGGTCATGTTGCTTTCTGCCAAAACATGGCAGTCCTTTCCCTCTTTGGTGACCTTGGGAATCTTTTCCCACTTTGGTGACTTTCTGGCACACTGAACGTTTGTTGATTCCTGTTCTCTGGTGTCCAGCAATCTCCCTGCCTAGGAAGTTAGGTAACTCATCAAAGTTGTAGGAGCCTATAGAACAGATTCTTTCATATCCTGGGTCCTCATTGATCTTGGAGGGCAAGGGCCAAAAATTGGCTTTTGACCACTGAGAGTGAACCTATTAAAGGACTTCTTGTCAGCCTCTTCCACAGTCTGCCTTGTGGCTCAGACTCAATGTGAAATGGGGAAGATCCCAGGCAGCTAGGGGGAAAGAAAAGGAAAAAGATGGAATCACAGACTGGGATCAAGCTAGAGGCTGTTGCAGGACTGCCAGGAGCTCTTCCTCCTCCTCCTCCTCCTGCAGTAGCAGCAAAAGAAGCCTCTGCCAACTACTTGATCCTGACCCCACGTGGTTCCCCAGCAGTGGTGAACATCACTCTGCCACTGCCCTCTGGGGATTGCCCCCCCCCCCAGGTCCAGGTTTTAGGCCACATGTTCTATCTAATGGGACCACCTCCTTTAATGAATCCTCCAGGACCAATTCACTACCTTTCAAAGGATCTTCAGTGGGTGGGAGCTCATGCCAGAAAACACAGCAGCCTCTAGCACATTATCACCACTCTGAAGCTCTGTGGAAGGAGGATAACTTTAAAATCCCAAACATGAATATTGGAATAAATGTAATTTTCCTTCCTTTGTAGTTTCCATGGTAGCTGGATGTGCTCAGATGTGAGAAGTTGGAAAATGGTAGCCATGTTTTCTTTCATGCGTTCAGAGGATTATTGGACCTCAAATAAGCTGCCGTGAACACAGCTGGCTACTGCTATGACATTACTAAGAAAACCTAATGTCTTTCTCTTAAACCTGTATAGGGACAAGCAGTTGCATCAGTTGGCAGGTCCAGCAAAGTTACCGTCCCAATTATGTGTTCATTTTGTATGTTTTTGGTGAGGGGCAAATATAGACCAGAGAGAAAAAAAGTAAAACAAACCTTTTGACCATTTTTATGACTATTGGATATTTTCCCTTTTATCATCTGAAAAATCAGTACTAATCATTGTAGTAGCATAAGTGTGATTTAAGGATTTAACTTTTTGAAGTCACACCCTCAGACAGAAAAGCAGAAACCAACACCCAGCACAGCCCAAATGTTTTCTTTCCTCTTTTTCCTCAAGTTTTGCAGAAATCTGACAGTTTTACTTCTTTCCACTACCCTTGCTTCCCCAAAAAGAGACAAAAGTACAAATTACTTTTTATTCCTACATGATGGAAATGCAAATTTTATGGAGCTGGGTATCATTGAAGAAATCTACTGTCTGGGATGCAATTATTTTGAAAAGCTTCCTGTAAAACATTTTAAACTGAAAAGAAAAGCTCTGGAGTATGTTTGACTGGAAAACCTGTGACCTAGGACGGCTGAACTCTGACCACCAGCACTCATCTTCCTGTGTCTTCTGCATCTCACTCTAACCCCCTGCTTCTGGGCAAGGGACTATTTGGTCTTAGGATGTGTGGATATAACTGAACTGTAGATGTAAGGGAAATTTGATGTGCTGTATTGTTTTTAAATAATTAAAATGGGTCAGTTTTCATTAAAAAATGGCTTTCTTTTTAGCCCAGTTACCATTCTAGTTTAGTCTCCAAAGTCATTCCAAAGATCTTGTGAGAGCTCGAAGATGATATAGGGTAAATATTTGATCTTAGATTCACCATGCTTGTGTGCTCTGAAGTTGAAGAATAAATTCTAAGGAACAACAGAGGTTATGAATAGGAAACTTTACTGAGGAAAAGAAATGGGGACTAGGAATAGTTTTTGAAAGACAGGAGGGGTCCTGGATGGGTTGCCAACCAAATGTTTCTTCAAAATTAAAAAATCACCTCCCTCCACCAAAGTTCTCTCTCTCTCTCTCTCTCTCTCTCTCTCTCTCTCTCTCTCTCTCTCTCTCCCTCCCTCCCTCTGTCTCTCTCTTCCTCTCTCCTCTCTCTCTCTCTCTCTCAAAGTAACTGTGACCGGGGGCCGGGGAGATGGCTCAGTGGAATAAGCGCTTCCCTGGCAAGCGCAAGGGCCTGAGTTCAACCCCCGGTTCCGGAAAAAAAAAAAAAAGAAACAAAGTAACTGTGACCTAACACTTAGACTTTTAGAATAGCTGACCTCTTCACCATTCATAGTTTTCCAGCAACATCTCTTGCCAACCCTTTCCCTGTGCTACTTCTCAGCCAATACATTTCAAGGGGTTTCTTGTCCTGTATATGTAGCTATATTTATATTGTTTTTTACATGAAAGTAATTCATTTTTTTAATTTTACCATGATTTTATTGAGAAACAAATAGCAATGAGACAGTTTCAAATCAAATTGGCAGGACAGTTTCTTTTTTTTTCTTTGACTACAAAGAATAATCTGCTATAATCTTTTTTTTTCCTGCCATGAGTTTTATTTTTTTTTATTTTTTTTCCAAAGTTTTATTGACAAACAGATAGCAATGATATAGTTTCAAATCATATCGGAAGGACAGTTTCAACAAATAATACACTGCATATATTCTTCTTAGTGGTTAATTGCTGTACAAGATGCGGACTTGTGATCCCATTTAC
>NW_004524693.1:9542860-9543272 GCF_000260255.1 Octodon degus | reverse complement strand
AAAAAAAAGAATGGTAAACTCGAAGGCTTTATATTGAAGTGGATGCCACTTGAACATATATTCGTAAGTGAAATAAACCAGACACACATGTGTAAATATCATATAGTCTCCCTAGTATAAGATCTCAAAAGAAGAAATACAAATAGAAAGGTATAATACAAGCAAAATGAAAGCAGGATCTCGAGGACTAACTAATCAAAAGAGGGAAAGGAGAAGAGCTGGGAAAGATGACAATGTCAAGCCATACAGTTATATGTAGAGGATGGGCAAGACAATGACCATGAGAATCTGCATAAGATTTTTGAATCTAGCAGTTAATTGGAAACATTCTCACCCTGACTAACTATATATACTGATGCCTGTGAACTAAGGTGCTGCACTGCGGATGGTAATCTGTAATAGTAGGTTCATG
>NW_004524693.1:9529640-9542073 GCF_000260255.1 Octodon degus | reverse complement strand
AACAAAGGTTCTACATTCTGAGGTACAGGATCTCAGGATAAATCCTGAGGGGATTTCACTGACCTTATCAGACCCAAAAGCTACAACTCTTGTTGCATAGATCCTGCTTTACCTTAGTCTTAACCATCCAGCAGAAAAAATATAAAAATGAAATGTAAGAAGTTAAGCCATGCTGTTATGTTGAGCTGTAGGTGAATCAGGTCAACAATTTCTGACATTGCCAGTCAAGTGGAAGACCCAATGCTATTATGGACTACTGGACTCTTTTAGAATATTTTGCTGAGTTTATATGCCTATAATATTCAAATAATGGAACTTAACAAAAAAAATTTATACAGATGAATGTCCATTTTGTACCTGTGTATTCAAAGTGGTTACGGTAGTTATATTGTTACCTTCTCTTAATGAATAGAGGGATTTGTTCTAATGGTGCTTGAAAATAGGATATCATGTCCTCATCTTGTACAGCAATTAACCACTAGGGAGAATGTATGCAATATATTAATTATTGAAACTGTCCTACCAATTTGGTTTGAAATTGTGTCATTGCTATTTGTTTCTCCATAAAGTTATGGAAAATAATAAGTATATAAAAAGTAAAGCAATATTAATATTTTGAGTTATAAAAGGCTCAAGTCAATAACTTCTGTAGATAACGCACTACTATTTTGGACTACTGGACTGTGTTGCATTGTTTGCTAAATTCATGCACCTGTAGTACTTAGATGCCAATGGAATACACATCTCTGACAGTACTATACAAACAAATGGGATATAAAGGAAGGATCATTTTGTGTCTGTGCATGCAGAATAGTTAGGATAGATATACAGCTACTTTGGCTTAATTCAATGCAAAGAAAGATTTGTGCTACTAGTGTTTGGACAGGATATCCTGTCTGCATCTTGTACTATGGGTAACCACTAAGATGATAACAATGCACAATGTATTAATTATTGAAACTGTCTTTTTAATCAATTTTGAATCTATCTCTTTGCTATTTGTTTCTCAGTAAAATAAAATTATAGAAGAATATATTGAATGTTAGAAGAAATGCACTGAGATTTTGTAATTCCCATGGCTAATCTACTGAGCAGGCAGTCCTTCCATAAAGAGTTAATAGTGGCTGAATTTAGTTACTGAATAAATCTCTAGACTCTTCCATTCAATTGCCTTATTCAAACCCATTTAATGAGATCTTTAAGAGATGAAGAAAGTTGTCTCTATATGGAGATCCTCTTGCTCTTCTATTAATGAGCAATCCTTATCAAGCCAAACATTGTCTAAGGGTAAATATTCTCGGCTCACAAAAAACATGGAATTTTGTCGTTTGAGACAACATGGATAGACCTGAAGAATGTTAAGTTAAATGAAACAACCCAGGCACAGAAAGACAAGTACAACATAATCTCATTAATGTGTGTAATCGTAAAAAGTTTATCTTATAGAAGGAGAGCATAAACTCAAAGTATTGATGGGCTAGAGTGGTACGGAGAGGGCTTTCAGACAGAGGGTGTTTTGTTTTGGGATTTTTTTTTTGAACCAGGGATTGAACTCAGGCCCTTGCACTTGCCAGGGAAGCACTTACTCTTCTGAGCCATCTCCCAGGCCCAAAACATCATTTTTTTTCATACCAGGCATCAAACTCAGGATCTTGCACTTTCCAGGCAGGTGTTTAAACCACTGAACTATCTCCCTGGCCCCGGAGGGTGATTAATGAGTACTGAGGAGTAATTGGATAGAAAAAATAGCTTCTAGTGATTGGTAAAATGGTAGGGTAACTATAGTTAACAACAATGAATCAAAAAAATAAAAATAACTAATAAAGAAAAGGTTTTTAACACAAAGAAATAATATATGTCTGAAGTGATATTCCAATTGCTCTTATCTGATCACTTGTATATAAGTAGTAAAATGCCATATTCTACATCAAAAATATGATCTATATCTATATCTTTATCTACATCTCTATATATCTATATCTATAGTCTATCTCTATATTTATATCTATATAGCAAATATCAATTTACCATTACTTTAAAAAATCTGAGCTGTTTTAATGGCTGGGGTTGTATATTCTGATGCTCTCCAGCAGAGGTGGTCCTCAGGTAGGAAACTTTCCTAAGATATTCTGTATTAGTCAGGGTTTTACTAGAGGAAAAGATATAATACAAGGAACAAATATAACACAAGATGTATAAATATATAAGAAATTACAAGATTGTTTTACCATGGTCAGCCACAGAGTCAGATGAGGAAGTGTGCAGAGGGTGTCTGCATACCTGAGACTGAAGGATTCAACCTCAAGGTCTGAGTTCACTGCAGTTTTCTGTGCAAGTCTCTATCAGTTAGCTCATGGGTCTGCCATAGAAGACTGAAGAATCTGTGATGGAAGCTGAAGGATACAAGACAGAGACCGAAGAATCTGCACTGGAAGCCAGAAGATGAAGTCCAAGCTGACTGCAAAGACTGAAGTTCCTCCGAGAACATAGAATGATGAATCTTTCCTCAACCCCTTTATGTGCCTTTTTTCTGCTGAGTTACTCTGGAGCAGTCCTTCCCACCCCACAGGGTGGGTCCCCCACAGCCCAGAGTATGGAACCACTGAGTTGATCCAGCCAAGTTGACACAGTGTATCAAGCACTACAATTCACCCCTTGTCAATTTGGTGACTAGACATATTTCTTTAAACCTGTCTCCAGATACAAAAATATGCATGTAGACAGTCCGCCCTCTGAGTGAAAACTTCCTCTGCACCTTGGGCCTGCTCCATATCTGACCATTCCAGGCCCTGCAAGTGTGGAGGACAGCTTCTGCTCTGTCCTGTGCATGCCTGCCGCTCCAAGCCCAGGCCTGCTGCATGAGAGAGGCCTTTCCCTGCTTTCTCTGGACCTCCCCTGCCCTATGAGATCCAGCACAGACCACACTCTGAGTGAGAACTTCCAATCTTCTCTTGGGAGTCCTGCAGACCCACCAAAGCACAGCCCCTGTGAGTGTGTGGGAGAGGTTCTGTGCTCTCTTGCCCCTGCTCTTCATACCCCTCTAGACCCAGACGAGACCTGGCATACAGCCTTAGGGTAAAACCCTGCAGCTAAAGTCCCTGCAGTGAGACTAGGGTTAAAACTACACAGGTAATAAAGGAACAGAACATCTTACCAGAGGGGTACAGCAGGCCCACCTCCAAGGGCAACAACAATAAGGTGCTGAGCACAGTAGCCAGACCCAAGCCAGGCACAACTGCATGAACTAGAACTTGGTATATCAGTATCCAAATTTCATTAAGTAATAAGGATATAGTTGCACCAAAGCTCTACACCAAAGGTCAGAGGTCAGTGCTATACGAAATGATAAAGATAAGGAGCAAAATGCATACTCAGGCCTTGAGCCCACGCATAACAAGTGCAGAGGACATTAACTCAGCTGAAATAAATAAATAAATAGTGTTGGAAGTAAATATACAACAGCAGAAAGATATAAAGGAACTCAGCAGAATTAATTTCTGGAAGGACAAAAAAAACCAAAAAACTGAACTCATAGCATCTGAACTTAAGAAACAAAAGCAGAAACATATGGAGGAAACAAAATGCTCACCCAGAACAGAAGCAGTGGTCACTAGCTTAGCTGAAATATATGAATTAGTAGCTTTGGAAGTAAATAAGCAACTGCAGAAAGGATTAAAGTAACTCAAAGCAAAATTAGTGTCTGAAATGAAAAAAGAAATCTCTGAATTTGTAGCACCTGAACTAAAGAATAAAATACAGAAACATGTAGAGGAAAGACAACCTGTAAAAAACTCTGCAGTAAAAGAATTAATAATTGCTCCTAAAGAAGACATTGACTAAAAAACATACAGCAGATTTAAAAAATGATGGATTCCTTGAATGAGCAATACAGGAAAGAAATAGATCACATGAAGCAGAGTCAAAGAAATTTAGAGGACTTACAATCTCAATCACAAGCCTGCAAAACCGCTTGAGTAAAAGTGAAAATAGAGTTTCAGATCTGGAAGATGCTGGTGCAGCTAGTGAAAAGGTAAGAAAAGATCTTTTAAAAACAACTAGGATGTAGGAAAAAAATTATCACCTGCAAAATGATGCAAAAATGAACAATGTGAGACTAATAGGCATCAATGAGAAAGAAGGAGTCAATACAAATGATATAAAAAGAATATGGGCAGAAGTCATAGCAGAAAACTTCCCAAATATGGGGCAACAATCTGACATTCATGTCACCAAAGCATACAGAACTCGTAATAACTTCAACCCCATTAAAATCACACCGAGACATATAATACTCAAGATCCCAGAAATCCAAAACAAGAATCTCATACTGAAAGGTGCTAGAGAAAAGAAGGAGATCACATTCAAAGGAAAACCCATCAGAATTATGGCCAACTTCTCTTTACAAACGATGAAGGCAAGAAGAGCATGGAGCACAGTACTTCAAGTCCTCTATGAAAACAAATTACAACCTAGACTACTATACCCTGCAAAACTCTCTTTCAAGTTTGATGGAGAATTGAAATACTTTCATGACAAAGAACAACTAAGAATTTCATGATAGCAAATCCAACGCTACACAGACTACTGAAAGATGTTCTAGACAGGGATCAAAATGATCAGAACTCCACCAAGGAGAACAGAAATTCTCCCAATCAGTAGGACAAACAATTAAACACAAGAGAAAAAAGAGTTAAAAACAGCATTTAAATAACATGACAATCATAAGTCAACACATCTCAATTCTAACCATCAATGTAAATGGACTCAATTCACCAATTAAGAGAAATAGACTGGCACAGTTTATTAGGAAACAAAACCCAACAATATGTTGTATACAAGAAGCACACTTAACGCATAAAGAAACTCATAGGCTGAAAGTCAAAGGATGGAAAACAATACTACATGCCCGAGCACTTCAGAAAAAAGCAAGGGTAGCAATCTTGTTCTCAGAGAGTCTCAACTTCAAACCAAGAATGATGAAAAGAAATAAAGAAGGCCACTATATACTAGTTAGGGGAAAAATTCAAGAGGAACAAGTAGCACTCATAAATATCTATGCACCAAACACGGGAGCATGCAACTATATAAGACAAAACTTAATAGACATGAAAAACCTAATATCCAATACAACAATCTTAACAGGAGACCTTAACACCCCCTTATCCCCAAAAGATAGATCGACCAGACAAAAAATTAGCAAAGAAGTAACAGAACTGAACCAGAGCTTGGAACAAATGGACTTGGTGGACATATACACAGTGTTCCACCCAACCACATTGGAATACACAAATATCTCAGCTGTACATGGGTCATTTTCTAAAATAGACCACATAGTAGTCCATAGGTCATGCTTAAGTATATGCAAGAAAACAGAAATTATCCCATGCATATTATCTCACCACTGTGCAATGAAACTGGAAATAAATGACAAAAGAAACCAGAAAAGAACTTTAAATACATGGAAATTAAACAACACCATACTCAGCAATCTATGGTTTACAGATGAAATAGAACAAGAAATTCAACAATATCTACAATTCAATGAAAATTAAAGCACAACATATCAGAATTTATAGGATGCAATGAATTCAGTACTCAGAGGGAAATTCATAGCTGTGAACTCACACATTAGCAAAACAGAACGGGGACAAATAAAAACCCTAATCCTGCACCTCCAACATCTAGAAAAGGAAGAACAAACCAAACCCAGAGTCCAAAGATGGGAAGAAATCATAAAAATTAGAGCAGAAATTAATTCAATTGAGATGAAGAAAACAATTCAAAGAATTAAAAAAGCAAAAAGCTGGTTCTTTGAAAGATGAAATAAAATAGATAAGCCCCTAGCTAACCTCATCAAAAAGAGGAAAGAAAAAATTCAAATACAAGCAATAAGAAATGAAAAGGGTGTAACCACTACAGACCCAGTGGAAGTTCAGAAGATTATCAATAGCTACTTTGAGAATCTTTACTCTTACAGAATAGAAGCCACCGACGAAATGGACAGACTCCTAGAAAGGTACAAATTAACAAAAGTGAATCAAGAAGATATAACAACTCTCAATAGCCCAATAACAGCCAATGAAATATGAAATGTAATAAAGAGCCTGCTGACAAAGAGAAGTCCAGGTCCTGATGGATTCACAGCTGAATACTACAAAAATTCACAGAAGATATAATCCATACACTCTTCACACTCTTCAACAAAATTGAAAAGGAAAGAGTTCTCCCAAAATCATTCCTGGAGGCAAGTATTACATACATACAAAAACCAGTGAAAGACGCAAGTAAGAAAGAGAAGTACAGGCCATTCTCCCTCATGAACATAGATGTGAAAATTCTCAATAAAATCCTAGCAAATAAAATGCAACAAATCATCAAGAAGATCATACACCATGACCAGGTAAGATTCACTCTAGGGATGCAAGGATAGTTCAATATTCGAAAATCAATAAATGTAATACACTATATCAATAGAGTGAAAACCAAAAAACACATGATTATCTCAATTGATGCAGAAAAGGCTTTTGACAAAGTACAGCACTCATTCATATTCAAAGTCGTACAGAAAGTTGGAATAGATGGCCTCTACTTCAATCTGATAAAAGCTGTCTACAACAACCCAATGGCTAATATAATTCTCAATGGGGAAAAAACTGAAATCTCTTACTGTCAAATCAGGTACATACAAGGATGCCTTCTATCATCCCTCCTATTCAATATAGTTCTAGAATCATTAGCTATAGACATTAGACAAGAGAAAGTAATAAGAGGAATAAAATAGGTAAAGAATAAGTGAAAATATCATTATTTGCAGATGACATGATACTTTACTTGGAAGACCAAAAAAACTCCACCAAGAAGCTACTAGAATTCATAGACAAATTCAGTAGCATAGCAGGATACAAAGTCAATACCCAAAAGTCAATAGCATTCCTCTACAGAGATAACAAACACACTGAGAGGGAAATTAGAGAATCAATACCTTTTACAATAGCCCTGCAAAAAAGAAAATACCTTGGAATTCATCTAACTAAAGAAATCAAAGATCTTTTCAGGGAAATTTACAGCACTCTTAAAAAAGAGATTGTAGAAGATTTCAGAAAATGGAAAGATATTCCCTGCTCCTGGATAGGAAGAACCAACATGGTGAAGAAGGCCTTACTACCAAATTGTTGTATAGATTTAATGCAATCCCTATCAGATTACCACCAACATACCTCCCAGACCTAGAGAAATTGTTCCTAAAATTTATTTGGAACCAAAAAATACCTAGAATAGCAAAGACAATCCTGGGCAACAGATAGGAGGCATTACAATTCCTGACTTGAAATTATACTACAAAGCTACTGTGATAAAATCAGCATGGTACTGGCAAAAAATAGACCTAAGGATCAATAGAATAGATTAGTAGATGCAGAGGCCTCTAGGAATGCACTCAGCCACCTGATCTTCAACAAAGGGGTCAAACATGCTTATTGGAAGAAAGATAGTCTCTTTCACAAATGATGCTGGAAAATTTTGCTTTCTGCATGCTGAAAACTAAAACTTGACCCAGGTCTATCACCACGCACTAAACTAAAATCAAAATGGATTAAAGAACTGAACATTAAAACAGAAACACTAAATTTCCCAGAAGAGAAAGTAGGAGGATCTCATGAAGACATAGGGGTAGGCAAAGAATTCATGAACAAAAATCAAATCGCACGGGAAACAGTTGAAAGAATTAACAACTGGGACCACCTCTTATTGAGAAGTTTTTCACGTCAAAAGAAATTACCAACAAAGTGAAAAGACAACCCACAAACTTTGAAAAAATCTTAACTAATAAGCACTGAGACAAAAGTCCGCTCTCTAGAATTTATAAAGAGCTAAAGAACATTAGGGTCCCTAAATTTAAAGACCCAATCCAGAAATGAGCATCTGAGATTCACACACACTTCTCAGAGGATGAAATTACAGAAGTGAATAAATATATGAAAAAATGTTCCTCATCACTAGCCATCCATGAAATGCAAATTAAAACAACACTGAGATACCATCTCGCCCCACAAAGAATGGCTATCATAAAGAAATCACCCAACAACAAATGTTTTTGAGGCTGTGGGGAAAAGGGAACCCTTCTCCACTGTTGGTGGGAGTGTAGACTGGTGCAACCATTATGGGAATCAGTGTGGAGACTCCGTAAAAAACTAGGACTGGAAATCCCATACAAGCCTGTTATCCACCTGCTGGGAATTTTCCTGGAGGAACTGAAAGCATCATATCATAGCGATATATGTGTACCTATGTTTATGGCAGCACATTTTGTGATAGCCAGATCTTGGAAACAACCAAGATGCCCGTCACTTGTGGAATAGTTGAAAACCATGTGGTACTTTTATATAATGGAATATTACTCAACTATAAAGAATGATAGACTTGAAGCCTTCATATTTAAGTGGATGACACTTGAAGATATAAGTGAAATAAAACAGACCCATATGTGTAAATATCATATTGTCTCCCTAGTATAAGGACTTAAAAGAAGAATTACATATAGAAAGTTACAACAGAAAAGAAAGCAGGAACTTGAGGATTGGACAATGAAGAGTGGGCAAGGAGAAAAGCTGGGAAACATGACAGGGGAAAAGTCATGCATTTGTAAGCACGAGATGGGTGGGGCAGTGATCCTGGGTTACATCAGCAGGTTTTTGAGACTTGCGATTGGCTGATGAGATTCTCACCCTGACTAACTGTATATCCTGGTGCCCGTGAGCCAGGTAGCTGCACTGAGGTTGGCGATGTGTAACAGAGTGGTCACGCTTGGAGTGCCTGCCATCCTGGTCTTCTAAATATGTACTTCTTGTCATGACATACCATTTATTGCCATAATGTCTCTCAAGTAAAGTTTTTTTAAAGGGTAATAAAGAAAAAAGACACAAGAATAAAAAGAAATGTCACAAGTCTGTCCTGTTTCAATTCTGTATATGGTTAGATTTCTAAATTTCTCTGTAAAAATATGTAAATGCTTATTTTTACCCTTATAAAATTATTTTTCCTTCATATTCTGTAAGGTTTTAAAGTTGAACTTACCAATATTTGATGGAAAATACCTGTTCCATGATATGCCAAAGATTTTTGATATTTAAACAGATAGGGTTAAACTGAACTGCATATATTGCAGGTTAATAATTAGCTTCTCTTCTGGAGGGTTAACAACCTAAGTTAGCAGATCAAATGTGGAGAAAAGGAAGGGCTGCAAAGTCAGCCAACATTTTGGCCATAGCCTTTCAAGGTCAGTGAAGACTCAGCACATAGGAGAACCTGTACTGTAACAACATGTAACTCAGTTGTGCTCCAAATTTTCTGATCAAGAAGATTATGGAGCCTCAGAGGAATGTGATCAATGATGTATAGTGTGCCTGGGGAGAGTCACAGGGAGAGAAAAAAACATTCTCTCAGGCTTTCACAGAGAGCAAATTGGTGAAGCAATGGCCGTGACTCATCCTCATGGCTGACACTGACAAAGGATCTACAAAGTGAGGGACAAGACTACAGGATAAATCCCAAGGGTACTTTGACTGACCTTATCAGATACAAAAGTTACATTTCTTGTTAAATAGGTCTTGCTTTATCTTGGTCTTAACCATCCAGCAGAAAAGTATAAAAATGAGGTATATAAAGTAAAACCATATTAATACGATGAGCTGTTAAAGGACCAAGTCAATGCCTTCTGAGGATAACCCACTAATATTATAGACTGCTAGACAGTGTTGGATTGTTTAGCTGAATTCAAACACCTATAGTGTTTAGATGCCAATAGATTATCCACCTTTGACAGGGACAAAAAAAATTTTTTTGAAAAGGGATACAAAGAAAAGATCATTTTGTATTTATATATACAAAATAGTTAGGATAGATATACAGATACTTTCGCTTAATTCAATGAGTAGAAAGAGGTGTACTAATACTGTTTGGACAGGATATCCTGTCTGCTTCTTGTACTAGGGATAAGCACTAAGAAGATAACAATGTACAACGTATTGATCATCGAAACTGTCCTATTAATCAGCTTTGAAACTGTCTCATTCATATTTATTTCTCAATAAAAAATGCTACAAAATTTTTTGAGTAATATATAGTTTCTTATCCTTGAGGAACCAGCAGCACAAATAATAGATGAAGAAAATTAACACTACAATATTGCCATACGGTAAATGATGTGGTGAAGGTACTACAGTAATCCTAAGGACTGGGTGTCTAAATAAGATTTATTTTACTGTACTACTAATTTCTATTGATTTATTGAAAGGAACAGTTAATGTGTAATTGTTTAATCAATCTTGCATTCTTATGTCTGGCCATCTGAGCAACTGTGTTGAAGATAACACTATGCAAACATAAGAACCATTGTTAATTTTCTATCATATTGTTTTGAAATTCTATACAGTTTTTATTTTTTTGTGTTGCTGTTATCTTTGTTATTTTGTGGGTTTTTTCTCTTTAAACTAAAAAAGATTAAACTTAAAAAAATGCATGCAATTGTGCCTAACATTTTTATAACTATCCTGTGTACAAATGGAGATGTACTAATACCCTTACATAGAAGGTAAGATTTTTGCTTGATGCTTATACTTCAACATTAACACAGGTTTAATAATTCTTAAGAACTTGTACTAAATCTGTCCATATTATATCATAACATATATATATATATATATATATATATATATGAAATGGTACAATTATAATCATCTTTTTTGCAGCTGATCACAGGGCTATAGCTGGTAACTAGAACTATCTTTTCTACTACCCATTCTGTATTCCCTTGGCCCTCAGCAAGTACCTCATCAGGTCTTAGTTTTTTTCCTGGTGGAGTGTCCCATACGTTACTCCTGAAGGCTCTGGACCATTTGTCATTGTGCCTGTGTTAGGTTGGTGCAGCTTCCCATTCACTTTAATAACAGGGCATGACAATACTAAGAGGTACTCCAAAGGACCTGCTATACTTCATGTATATGTTTTCTTTCCTCCATTGTGGAGTAGTAATCCAATTTTTCCTTGATAGTCTGGGTCAATCACTCCTGACAACACCATGACTCCATTTTTAGCTTGTTTCCTGAGAGGCATAGGGAGACCAAAGTGACCAGGGGGAAATCTTAGCTTCCAGTTCAATGGTATTATTGCTGTGCTTCCTGATACAAGCCTTCCCCCCTCTGGGACTAGGACTTCTAGTCCAGGAGAACATAAGGAGGAAGCCAAAATTTCACTAGTAGATCACTAGGGGTAATGGTGAGTGGTACATATTCTGTATTAGTCAAGGTTTTACTAGAGGAACAGATACAATATAAGGAACAGATGTAACACAAGATGTACAAATGTTCAAGAAATTATAAGATTGGCTTTCTATGGTCAGCCACAGAGTCAGATGAGGAAGAGTGCAGAGGGTGTCTGCCCACCTAAGACTGAAGGATTCAATCTCAAGATCTGAAAATCACGGCAGTGATTTTGTGCAAGTCTCTATCTGTCGGCTGTTGGGTCTGCAATGGAAGGCTGAAGAATCTTCAATGGAAGGCTGAAGAATCTGTGATGAAAGCTAGAGTCTGAGATGAAAAGCTGAAGGATCCAAGCCACAGGCCAAAGAGTCTGCCCTGGAAGTCAGGAGATGAAGTCCAAGCTGATTGGGAAGACTGAAGTTCCTCTAAGGAAGTGGAACACCGAATCCTTTTTCAACCTCTTCATATACCCTTTTGTGCTGAGTCAATCTGGGGCAGGCCCTCCGTGGGCTCTCCCAATGGGGTGGGAGAGGCCCCCACATCCCAGAGTATAGAATCTTTGAGGGGATCCAAGCAAATTGACAAAATGTAGTGACCGCTATACGTGCTTTCCTTTCCAAAGACATGTTTAATATTTGAATGCTATTTTTTCAGTCATTTAGCAGCATTGAAAGCTGGAGACTTTAAACCAGGCACAGTGGTATGTGCTTATAGTCCCAGCACTCTAGGAGACTGGCAGTAGTATCACAAGTTCAAGCCCACCTTAGGCAACTTAGTTAAGCAGTCTCAAATTTTAGAGAGGAAAGGACTAGGGATGTAGCTCAATAAGAAGGCTTTGCATTTAATCCTCAGCATCATGAAAGCTAGAGATATTGCATTGAAAACACATCAGCTCTTTTGGTTTCTCTTGAAATCTTGGACATTCTGGCAAGGCTAGACATGCAGTATAGCATACAGCACAGCATACAGCAACAGCAAGCCAGAATAAGTAGCAGCTGTCCTGTATAAACAGACATACATTTACTCTCTGATTCACTTATGTCCCATTACTTTCTCTTATCTATCCAGCACTGAGGGTGCTTTTCATTGAAATTTACTATCTGGGGCTGGAGAGATGGCTCAGTGGTCTAAAGCACCTACTTGGAACAAGCTTAGCAAGGCATCAGGGACCGCGGTTC
>NW_004524693.1:9512103-9529540 GCF_000260255.1 Octodon degus | reverse complement strand
GCCAGCCCCGCCCCCTGGTGGGCTGAGCTGGCCACACACACACACACACACACACCACACTCTCTCTCTCTCTCTCTCTCTCTCTCTCTCTCAAATAAATAAAAATAAGAAAAAAAAATAAAATGAAATTTACTATCTGCCTAGTACTGCTATTTCATATCGCAGATGGGCGTATGCTCTCCAGTTTGTCACACAGACCAGCCTGTTCCACCCACTAGGCTTATTTCAGTTGCCTACCTAGCTGGCTAATCACTAAGTCAGTGTTTGAATCTTGAATGCCTACTATAAGGGCACAGGACTGACTATAGCCAAGATTTTGTAGTTGCCAACATAGATCATTTGGACAAGTTATCAGGGCAAGTTATCCCAAAAAGTCTTCATGGATGAAAAATAACCTCTTTTGTTGCCTGGTTGCCTGAAATTCATAGTCAGTCACTTTTTGTGTAAAAGAACTTAGTCTTCCCAGGTAAAAATGAAAATATGTTACCTGGGACAAGTAATTGGCTATATTAGCTTTCAGTAACATGAAAGTCTTTATCTGTAGCACTTGAGCAAGAGTTAAAATTTCTGGAGCTGGCTCACATTAGTTAGCAAAGATAAGAAGAGAGACTAGGGGAGAGGACAAGCAAGCTTTGCTGAAAGGAGGCCATGGACAAGGGCTCTGAGCCTGAGGACATTGTTAGGGAGGGCAGGGCCTGGTGGGCAGCATAAGAGTCCTATGGGTAGGGGAAAGACAGAAAACATTGCTCCAAAAGAGCTAAGTATGGAAAATCATCAGCCTTTTTCTGGTCCATGGGCGCTTCAGAGAAAGCAAATTCACTCTTTAGAGAGGATTGCTTGGTGAGTGTAACTTCACAGGTGGTGTGAAGGCCGGAACTCTATAAACAGATCTTGCAGTTACCAGAGGCTATTTTTGCTTCTTGCAACATCGTGCACAGGGCAGACAGTGCCCCTGTTGGAAAGCACAGAGAGCCAAATGACACAGCAATTGGTAGCTTCCCAAGTAGTGGGCTTGTTGGTTTTTTTTTTCCCCCTGTTGCCATCACACTCCACACCCTCCCTTCACTATATCACCCCAGTAGCCAGCATTTATTAGCTGCAGACACTCTCTAGCACCCTGAGGCCTTAAGCATTCCATCTCAACTCCCTGAGGTGGATGAGCAAACCTTCATAGCCTAGGAGCTATCCAAACTAAACTGTCCACCTCTTTGCTCTGCTTTTCCAGACACCAGCTGGATTCTAGAACTCTCTTTATTCCTATGCCTCTACTCTTCATATCCTCACTCAGAAGTGGCACCCTCAGAGGTGGCTCTTTCTTGCTTATCTCATTTAGGCTTGCTTTAGTGGCTTCAATTAGAATTGCCTTCCCACTCCAAGGACACGGCCTCTTTGAACACATTAGGGAAAACATAGAGGAAGAGGGGTTATTGTTTGGGGACTGGAAAGTACCTATCCAGAGGAGTTGTATGTAATTGGATTAGCAAAGTTGGCATCGCAAGAGGAAGACAATAAAACAAAATGAGAGAAGCCAATGTAGGTGGTAGGAAAAATGAGAAAAGGCAAGCGAAGTATTTTTGATTGCCTTCATCTTTCTTTCTGATGTTTCCCTGTTTTCTCGCACGGGGGGCATGTCCCCTATACCTCTCCAAGAGCTTGTCAACCTCCATTTGTGGAACATTCTTCAGAGGCCCAGCTTTTTCTTCCAATTGCCTCCTACTACCTGGGCACAGACTGCATTATGCTGATTTACAGATTAGTAAGACAAACACTCAACACCCACCTCCCTGCAGGCTTGGCAGCTTGCATTTCCATAAAAGTGACAAGAAGCGTGGAAATACTTACATTAAAACTAATCCCCCCAGAGCTATATTATTCTTCTGTAGCAGTGGTAGGAACTTAAAGAAGCCACATGAACCTTTCAGGTCATTGAGAGTGCTGAGAAAGTAGTAATTTACTAAAGTCAGCCCTTGATTCCTCCCATGAATTGTTCACTTTGTGGATTATCTGTGGGTATTGCCTTTCTCCAAGTTGGCCTCCCTTGCCTTCTAGAGGGTTTCTCAGTTGTATTTTTCCCCTGCACCCACAACAGCCTGTGGATAGATGCTTGAGGAATGCAAACTTGAACATTTGTGTATGCAAAATGGAAAGCAGAGGAAAGTTGGATGGAGATACGGTGGGGGTGGTAGTCCTCCCGTTCTTTCCTCTGCCAGCCAGAAACGATTTGGGATCTTTAATTTAATTAAAACTTTTGAGTACATGCTACATACAAAGTCCCCAGGCTAGAATCTAAGGAAGAAATTTTACTTTTTCCTAGTTAGATATTCTTAGTGTTGTTCTTCAGGGATCCCAGGAACAGAAGAAAGTAAATGTGATTGACCTATAATGGAAATTATACATCAACTGCACTAGCAGCAGCAGCACAATGATACCTAATACTTACATAGCACTTACTAAGTGCTACGGCTTTACATGCAAGAATTCACCTAGTCATCACAATGCTGATTTGAGATATCACTAATTCTGTTTTAAAGGTGAAAAGAATGAAGCAGGAAGGTTCAGTTACATGTTTAAGGTCATGCAACTGGTATACAGGCAGCCTTTATTCAAAGTTCATAGACGTGGCAGTACACTAAACTGCTTCATGCTACCCACTTTCTATTTCATTTTTCCACTATTACAGAACTACCCAAACCTTAAGAGTTTAAAGCCGCAGTCATTTTACTTATTCATGAGTTGTGAGTGGAAAATCCCAACGCAGTATCAGTGAATGGTCTCTGTTCCATACTGCCTGAAGCCTGTGCTGGGATAGCTTCAATAGCTGCAACATGGTCAGGATGGCTTTACTGGAGCCCTCTCTTGGGACCTAAGTTCTATCTATTGGCTTCTTAGAATATCATTCACATGGTCTTCCTGTGTAGTTAGCTTGGACTTTCTTACATTATGGTGGTCTCAGAATGTTCAAACTTATTCCATGGTATCTGGCTGTCCCCCAGAAAAAGAGGGAACTTCCAGACCTTGTGAAAGCTAAATCTAGAGCTAGGAATAGCATTACTTCTCTGACATTCTGCCTTGTGTCTAGACATCTTCTAAAAGCCTCATGCACCCATAGGTTGAATTTTTCAGAGCTGGCTGGATCTAAATTGTGTGAATATAGATTAAGTGTATATAATTGGATTAGGCCACTGATTGGTTTAACACAGTTATTGGTGTCAGTAATGGGAAACCTGACCCTGGGTATGAGTGGCACCAACCAATAGGCCTGTAATCTGAATGGAATATAAAGGGAAAAATGGAGGGCAAATTGGCTGCCTCTTGGGTACTCTGCCATGTCCCTCTGCCATACCACCCTGCTCTAGAGCCAGCCAATTATGGACTGAAATCTGTATAAACTGTGAGATGAAGTAAACCTTTCCTCCTTTAACTACAACTCAGGTATTTTGTCCCAGCAATGAGAAAATAACTAAAACAAGGAATGTGCAAATCAGGTTAAAATATTGGCCCTCAGGGACCTTTTATTTTATGAAGCAAAATAAAAGATAGATAATAGGAAATAAGGAGACAGAATTTTTGCAAATGGGAAGCAGACAAGAGAGAAGGGAGAAATAAGGAAGGGGAAGGAGATGTGAAGGAGGGGAGTGAGAGGGGAATTAAAAAGAATTGAGATGTACTATGTACTTTTGCCAACTCCATACAATGAATGTAATCATTATGTACTGAAAATGTGTACTAATGAATATTTTAAAAATTAAACTAGGCATACCAGTACATACCTGTAATCCCAGCACTCTGAAAACTGAGGCAGAAGGCTTGCCATGAGTTCAAGGCCAACCTGGATGACATAGTGAGACCTTGTCTCAAAAAAGAAAAAGAAAACATTAATAATAGTAAAAAAGAAAAGAAAAATACAGACAATAAACTAAATAAGCAAAATTTACAGTGTGTCAATAATGCATCCTATGGAGAAAATAAAACAGACTAGAAAGGATAGAAGCTTGACTGAGGAACTAAAAATTTAATGTACACAGTAAAGATATATCTGAAAAAAATGATATCTGAAGAAAGACCTGAAAAAGATGAGAGCAGCTAGGGTGCATAACAAATTGGATTTTGCTTTTGAACTTTTCATTTTCTTTCCATTGTAGGATTTTATATCCATCCCCTTGCCTTTTGACTGTAGTAATCTCTTCTAGAATAAGCATAATATATTTTAACACTATACTGATGCTGAATATGGTTATGTAACTTGCTGTTTCCAATATATATCCACTGGTATATATTACCAAAGATTTTAAATGTATGTGTGATTTTGTGTGACCTTTTGTGCACCTGCCATGTTCCAGGAGAAAATATCATAGGTAGCTGCTTGTCGTACAGTGAAATACATGAAGAAGATACAAACCTGACTCTCCGTCTGAGGTAGAGCCACCCTAGCTGCTTCTATTCCACTAAGTAAGCAAAATAAATGTTTCTTAGAATAAAAATGACTAGATTGTATGGTAATAACAATAAGCTTGTCTTCTGGATGGCTAATAACCTAAGTTTGCGGACCAAAATTAGAGAAAAAGGAGGGCCACAAGGAAACCGACATTTTGGCCTTAGCCTTCCAAGGTCAATTAAGACTCAGGACATAGGAGAACTTGTACTGTAACATCATATAACTCGGTAGTGTCTCAAATTTTCTGATCAAGGAGATGATGGGGCCAAAGAGGAAAGTGATCGATGATGTAGAGTGTGCCTAAGGAGAGTCACATGGGGAGAAAACATTCTCTCAGGCTTTCACAGAGAGCACATTGGCCAAGCAATGGCCGTGACTCATCCTCATTGGTGACACTGATAAAGGTTCTACAATCTGAGGTACAGGATCTCAGGATAAATCCTGAGGGGATTTCACTGACCTTATCAGACCCAAAAGCTACAACTCTTGTTGCATAGTTCCTGCTTTACCTTGGTCTTAACCATCCAGCAGAAAAGTATAAGAAGTAAAGGTATGGTGTTATGTTGAGCTATAGGTGACTCAGGTCAACATTTTCTGACATTGCCAGTGAAGCGGAAGACCCAATACTATTATGGACTACTGAACTCTTTTAAATTATTTTGCTGAGTTTACACACCTATAATATTTAAATGATGGAACTTAACAAAAAAGGGGGATACAGATGAATTTCCATTTTGTATCTGTGTATTCAAGGTGGTTGGGATAGATATACAGTTACATTCTCTTAATGAATAGAGGGATTTGTTCTAATGGTGTTTGTAGATAGGATATCATGTCCACATCTTATACAGCAATTAAGCACTAGGAAGAATGTATGCAATGTGTAATTTATTGGAACTGTCCTACCAATTTGGTTTGAAACTGTCTCATTGCTATTTGTTTCTCAATAAAATTATGGAAAAAAATAAAAAATAAATATTAAAAAAGAAGAAAAATGAGTGTTTATTGTAAGCAACTCGCATTTTAATGTTATTTGGGAATTATAAGGCAATAGCTGAGAGGTAGAGCAGAACATACAACCAAGGCATAATGGTCCTTTATAGCAAGATGACAGCTATAGAGATGATTAAAAATTACCAGATTCTGGTTATATGTTGAAGGCCAAACTGACAGGATTTTCTAATAGATTGGACACAAACTATAAAAGAGAAATAGAGACAATAACAGAGACAGGATGAACATTCAAGGATAATATGAAAATTTGGGGCTAGAGTAACTAAAAGAAAGTGTCATTTAATGAAAAGAAAAAGGTTGAAGGTAGACCAGACTTAGAGGAAGAAGGAATATCAGAAATGGAGCTCTGGGCATGATGAGTAAGTATGGTTTGGTTTTTCCAATGGTTCAGTTTAATGTTTCTTCTAAACTGTGCTATACTGTACACTTTGAAAGCGTAACCCATATCTCCACCTCTCTGGATGATTTACAAAATATCCTGAGCCCAGCTAACTTAGGATTGAAGTTTCCCACCTATAAACCTTGTTACGGTTTATATCTAGATGTCCCCCAACAGCCTCAGGTGCTCATACATTGGACTTTTGGATGGTCATTGGATACCAAGTGCATGATACTTAACAGTGCTACAGTCTATGTATGAGTTTCTGGCTAAATGTGATTTGGAAGGTAAAGACTTGCTGGGGAGAATGTCCTAGTCACTGGGAGAATGCCCTACAAGAGTCTGTTTTCTTCCAAGCCCCCTTTATCTCTCTCTGTCTCCTGTTACCATGGCCTGAGTGATCCTCCTCTTTCATTCCAATCTAATATGCTGCCCTGCCTTGGAGCTAGTTGACTGTGGACTGAATCCTCTACAAACTGTGAGCCAAAATAAGCTCTTCCTTCTTTGAGTTGCGGATGTCTGATATTGTGTATGGGTGACAAAAAAGTGAATAAGATATATTTTGGTAAAAGAGAAGTAGAGTTATGGTTGTATGTACCTGAACATGTGGTTCAGAAGCCTTGGAAACTGCTTTGTTGGAGAAGTTTAGAAAGGTTTGGAGATGCTAACTTGAGGTAAGAGATAGGATGTGGCAAAGCTGTCTGGGAAAATAAGCTGGATCTGTCAATCACAAGATCTCAGGACAGTACCAAATAACCTCCCAGAACCCAGATGTGGAAACTCTCTGGAACACCCTTGAGATGTGAATGACAAAAAAGATGAGACACCATGAGAGACCCACTATCATGACTCTTCATGGTAGCCTACCCTTTTCCTGTCAGACACAGGAGTGCTGTGATTCTTTTTTGCTTTTATCGTCTCTCTTTTGTTTGCCCCAAGCTTGCTCTGCAGAGCCAGTTTTTTCACTTACCCCTTCACTCACTTTTAAGATAAGCTTTTGACACAGTTTTTAGCTTGTCTTATTCAGTTCTTTGTTCTGGACCACAAAAGCGGAATACATTTAATTGGCAAGCCATTTCTTACTTTTTCGGAACCGGGGATTGAACTCAGGTCCTTGTGCTAGCCAGGAAAGTGCTTATTCTACTGAGCTATCTCCCCTGCCCCTGGCAAGCCATTTTTAAAGAAAATATACAACAACATTTGTGGTGAGCCAGCCAGGAGAGTAAAGCTCAGGTAGCAAGGAGGCCACGGTAAGGCTCATGTGGGCACACTTTCTAAATTGTCACAAAGGCCTTCTCTTCTCCTCTCTTTCACTCTCTCCCTTATTCCAGGAATGCAGGAGACTATTCTCAAGGTGAACAGGGAAGTGTTCACTGCTTTTGTAGCTGTGGGTAATGGGGAAAGGGAACAAAGGCCTTTGTTTATGTTTCTAGCCACTTGCATTCACTCGGCAGGTATGCCTTCTTGTTCATGCATTTGTTTGTTGTGTATTTTGTTACCCTTTTTTGAAAATTAGCCTGGTCAGTTCACAAATATCCTTTGTTGTTGTTGTTATTTCAGTTTTGGAAGGAGTTTGGAAAGGTTGTATTTTGGTTGAGAGTGCTGTCAGGATACCTTGCCCTATGGCCAGGGCACCCATTGCCTTGCCATATGGCAAGCTACCATCTTGCCCTGTCCTGTGACTATGTGTAACTTTTAAATGGGTGTGTGTCACCAGTTGCCACTATTTCCTTCTCTATCGTTTTTTTCTTTCTTAAATACCTTTCCTTACAAGGAAAGTCTCTAATTTTAAAGAGAATATGTGATTATGATAACAAGAAGGAACCCTTTTCTTTCTTCCTACATGAAAGAAAATCTGTGTACTATCCCTTGAAGAATTTGTGCAGCCTTTACCAATGGAAAACCTTTGGAGCAGGGGTTAGGAAGATAGCTCAGCAGTCTAAGTGCCTGCCTGACAAACACAAGGACTGGGGTTTGTCACCAGTACCACATATTAAGCCTGCCCTGTGCCGAGCCAGCCACCAAAACTGGCCAGTGTGGCTCATGCTTGTAATCCTAGGTCTGGGGAGGCTGAGAAAGAAGGATCATTATCAGTCTCAACTGCATAGCAAGACCCTATATGAAATTATTTTTTTTAATTTTTGAGGTAGGTTTGTCCCAGACAAATGTGGATATATTTGACAAGGCAGATGAGGGCCCACAGGCAGCACTGTAGGCTTTCCTACAGGGGAATGACTGTCTTTCTTTGGCTCTGGGCAAAAAAAAAGGGTACTGTGAGTTCAATACATGGGAGAGTCTAATCTGCTCTGGCTAGGTGCACATGAGCAGAGGATCTTCTTGCTTCCCTCCCCACTCATTATGGCCCAGATAACTGGGTCAGATGTTGGACAAACCAAATGACACTGGACTGAATGAAGTTTCAGGCATATTGGGCTACAAAGCTGGGCCAACTGCTTAGCCTACTTAAAAGCCAAAGACACTAAGGTACTGTGCACCTTATCAGGCCTGTACTAAGCTGAGAGCAACAGACATGTCAGAGGTCCTGTGAAAGCAGATGCTTTGGCCACTGGTTCTTCACTCCCTCAGGTGACAGCAAAGCACACAAACATATTTGTGATACAAAAGACACTAGACCCAACTGTCAATTTCAGCCAATACTCATGATTACAGCTTAGTTTATTTTTGTTTTGTTTTTCTTTTTAAATTTTTTTTATGTGGTTAGTACAGGGTCTCACTACACAGATTGGACTTCCTGTTTTTTAGCCTCCTAAGTGCTGGGGTTACAGGCGTCTGCCACTACACCCAGTCTCAATCACCATCTCAGTGTTCCCTGGGGATGGGGCAGGCATGGCACACCGGAGATCAAAACCTCCTGCCCGTGCATCTGCCTATGTATGCGCTTTAGGCCACTGAGGTTTCTGGCCAGCCCATCTTTTCTTCCTTCCTTCCTTTCTTTCTTTCTTTCTTTCTTTCTTTCTTTCTTTCTTTCTTTCTTTCTTTCTTTCTTTCTTTTTCAGGGTCCTCACTATGTAGCTTGGACTCATAGTGATCCTCCTGATTTCAGCCTCCCCAGCGCTGGGATTACAGGTGTGCACCACCATGCCTGGAGTCTGAGCACATCCCACAGGTGCACCAGCGTGGCATACAGGACCAGGGATTGAACCCCTGTCCTTGTGCATGCAAAGCAGGTGCTTAGTCTGCTGAGCTATCTCACTGGCTGGGATATATTCTTACAACTGGAGAACAACAGCTGTCTAGAGACCATATCCAAGCTATCTGTGATTTTGGGCCTTCTGAAAATAAACAACAGCTTTATTCTTTCTTGGGAATGGCACACTGTACAGGATTTGGCTACCTAAGTTTGAACTAATGGTAAAGTCTTTATATGAGGGTGTAAAAGGCCCTAAGTCTATGCTCCTAGAATGGACAAAAGTGACTGTCAGTCCCTTTAGAAAAATAAAGCACCCGCACCTATAATCCCAGTGCTTGAAAGGCTAAAAAACAGAAAGGATCATTACAAGTCCAATCTGTGTAGTGAGATCCTGTTAACCCTGTTTTAAATACATAAAAAAAGAGAAATAAAGTATGCCCTTTTTCAGGCACAAGCAATGAATATCTGACTTACAAAGTACCTTCTTTATGTATCAGAAAAGGGAGGAATTATTTGCAGGTTTTGATCCAAAGGATAAGACAAAGAACTCTATCCAGTGGCCTACTTTTCAAAGAATTTAGATGGGTTAGCTGCTTGATGACCACCATGCCTGAGAGCACTGGCAGCTATAACTGTACTAACAGAAGAAGCTACAAAGTTAACTTTAAAAAAGACACCAGAAGTTCTGACTCCCCCTTAGATCAGAGCTATGCTGGATAACGAAAGGTTACTTGTGTTAATAGGAGACCAGCTTACCAAGTATCAGGCCACATTCTTAGACTACCCTAAGGTTATTATAAGAATGTACTGCTATTAACTTTTTTTTTGACATCCAAAGAACCAAAAGCTAGCCACTCTTATGAACAAGTAATCTTCCAGATCTATGAAAGCAGGCAGGACATCAGTGACAGGCTTCTCCAAGGTCTGAGGAATAGTTCACTGATGAAAGCAGCTTTTCTGAGGAACACATCAAAAGGCAGGTTATGCAATTCTCAGCGCACAACAAGTTATTAAAGCTAAACCTCTTCCCTCTCAAAAATCTGCTCAAAAGACAAAGCTTATAGCTCTTAGGCATTAGCAATAAGAAAAAGGAGATAGTTAAACAACTTTACAGATCCCAAATATCCCTTTCTGATGCTACATACTCATGCTGCAATCTGGAAGGAAAGAGGTTTACTGAGCAACAATCATCTATAAAGCACAGGTAAGAAATTCTACAGCTCTTCGAGGCAGTCCATGTTCCTAGGTCACAGTCATTCACTGTAAGGGGCTCCAGAGAGAACAGTTTGAAGTCTCCTGAGGAAATCAAAAGGCTGATAGGAAGGCAAAGCAGGCAGCCCTACATATCCTTAAGCCTCTAGCCTTATTATCAATTTCTGAGGAAACAATAAAACCAGACTACACTCCTAAGGAAGATAAATGGACCTTCGGATAGGGTGGAATTAAAAAGGAACTCTAGTGGTATTTAAGAAACAAAACTAGATCTTCCTCAAGGGGCACAGTGGAAGTCTATAAAACCATTTCATAATATATCCTTCCACATGGGAAGAGATGTTATATTAGAAATAGTTACTCAAGTCTTCACAGGACTAGAATTAGCCAAAATATCCCAACAAGTCTCCAAACTTGTGCCTTCCTTGTGCATACAACAACTCAGACAAGCCCAAACCACTTCCTCTATTAGAACCTATACAAAGGACAGAGATATCCTGAAGAGGACTGGCAATTAGATTTTGCCCATATGCCACCATGTGGAGGATTCAAACAGATGTTGGTCATAACTGACACCTTTACAGGTTGGATTGAAACCTTTTCCACTAGTTCAGAAAAATCTGCTCAGATAATCAAGGTGTTTCTTAAAGAAATCATTCCCAGATTTGGACTATATTAGTCTCTCCAGAGTAACAATGGACTTTCTTTATCCCCCAAATGGTTCAGAGAGTGCCAAAGATTTTAGAAGTATCACTTCCATTCAATTTGGCAACCTCAATCTTCTGGAAAGGTAGTGCAACCTAACCAGAGCTTAAAATGGGCTCTGGCAACAGTTTGCCAAGAGATGTCTGAGTACTTGATCCAATTGCTACCAATAATACTCATGAGGGTTTATAACATGCCCAAATTTGGGCAGAGTCTGAACCTATTTGAGATGTTATATGAAAGGACATTTCTGTCCTCTGATATGATTGTATACCCAAAGACTACAAGACTCTCACAATATCTCATAAATCTGGGCCAAGCACAGTAAGCTATTCACATGTATAGGACCAGAGTCCTGCCACTTCCTGGCCTAGGACAGTACTAAACAATTCCCAGAGCTGCATATATAAAACTTCTTATGAGTGCCCATGAGATATGGACAACATGGACGATATAAGGCACCACAAAACATCCACAACCATGATTCTTCATGGTAACCAACCAACTCAGACACAGGATGTACTTTTACTTTTGCTTTTGTCTTCTCTCTTTCATTTGGCCTAGGTTTGCTCTGCAGAGCCAGATTTTTTTCTCATGCATCTTCACTTTTCCCTTTACAAATACATTTTTGGCACATTTGTGCTTTGTCTCATTCAGTTCGTTGATCAAGACAAACAGGGCCTGAAATATATTTAATTGGTAAGCCATTTCTAAAGGAACAACCCAATAACAAGCTGGAGAAACAGCCATAGAATGCTATCAGCCAAGTTTGATGGGAGAGTTGTGAGGTCAGGAGGGCTTCCATTTAGATTTCAGAACAAGTTCTGGGAGACTAGGCAGGATCCCCCTGAGAGGATTGTCAATGAAGCTATTCAGGTGAAGGTAATGAACAGAATGTTTGAGGAAAGCCACAAGGAGTGAGCAAAGCTAGTGCAAGAGAGAGGCTATGAAGGCCATGGGCACTGTCAGTGCTATAGGATCTGGGCCACCTAAACCCTTTGGAGTTTACAACTTGCCATAGATTTTCCACCAACCCTGTGCTACAAATGGAACTATAGGACTTTATGTTTGCCCCGATGGATATAGGACTTGCTTTGGACCCTGTTATGGTTTGTGTCTAGTTGTCCCCTCAAAGCCCCTTGTAAGTCATGGGGCAGAAGGGGCTCCAGGAGCAGCGAGTGACTGGATGGGCGGGGCCAGATGACCAGGGCGGGGCTTGAGGGGCGGGGCTAGAGATAGCCAAACAGTTAAACTGCCAGCACCCGCTGCCGCCCCCCAGCCTGCAGTCTTTCTGAGGTGTGGAGCAGGTTATCCTAGAGGCGGTGGAGGCCAGCTTCTCCTCCAGACCCTGTAGAGCAGGGATACAGTGTCTGTGATTGAGGCTGCCTGGGGCAGAGAGGAGATATTTGGAGAGCACAGAGGAGCTAACTTTCCTGAGCAAATAGGGCTCCCAGGTCTTGCTATGTAATTCAGGCTGTTTTAAACTATGACACTTCCAGTAACTGTGAGAGAAATAAAACTTTCCTTCCTTCATTTTGAGTGTCAGGTTTTTGTCCTAGCAATTAGAGAAGAGTAACTAAGACAGACCCATTCTATTCTATCTCCTAATTTCTCCCTTTTAGAGTGCAAATGTTTATTCTGTGCTATGATATGTTGGAAGTATTTATCTTTCTTTCATTTTTTACAGCAGCTGACAGCTAAATATTTCTCTTAAATTTCAGAGAAGACTGGACTTAGACTTTTCATCAATGCTGAAACTTTTAGTACATTGTCAATACTTAGAGATGGCTTAAAATATATTTTGCATAAAGGGATGCTCTTGAGTGTTTGGGGGTGCCAAAGGAAAATGTTATGCTTTCTGTAAGGATCAATTTGGACATGAATCTTACAGTATCTTACCTGTCTTCTAGCAGAGGCATGGTTCTCAGCACAGCACAACTGCCCTTGGCAAACACAGAATGTTTAAAAAGAGATAAAATGTTACACAGAGTCTTGCAAAAACCTGGACATCAAAAAACACTCAAACATTTACACCACATGCCCCAAGGGCCTTGCCCACTGAGTCACAAAACATCCAGAGAACTGTGACCATTGATGTTTCCTAAGATCTTCTTACTTCATGTCCCTTACCTTCTTTCAAGTCCTATAAAAAGAAAGCCCACTCCTCTTAACTTCCTGCAGATGGTCATTCACTTTCTGTCTGCCTGCTCTCAGGCACAATAAATTCCACACCATGTTGCCTTTACACAAGCTGGGTGGTCTCAGCCCCATGCCATTGTTTATGGTTTATATCCATGTGTCCCTACAAAGCCTCATATGCTTTCTTGGTGGAGATTTGGGGAGGCAATTAGATTATGAGGGCATGATACTCATTAGTGGGTTATCCCACACATGACTTTATGAATAATGTAATTTGGGATGTGAAGGCTAGTTGGAGGCAGTAGGTCACTGGGGCCATGGTCTGAAAGTGTCTATGTTCCTCCTGCCTCCCATGATCCCTATTTTTGCTTCTGATTCCCACATCATGAACTGTTTTTCCTCTGTAATGTTCCTCTGCTATGCTCCCATATCTTGGAGTCACCCAACTATGGCTCAAAACGTCTACAAATTATATGCTATGTAAATCTTTCCTTCTTTAAGCTGTATCAGATATGTGTCCCAGTGAAGAAACATTAAATAAGACTGAGATTTTTATTTTGAAAGGGTTTAAAGAACAGAATCTCTTTGGAAGGAGGTGAGTGAACTGCAGGAGTGCTTGCATAAAAAGTGATTTTCATTTGGATTCTGTGTTACAGGCAAGAAAAAAAGAATTTTTTGCTAATGATGCTTTTGCTTACACATTACATAACATTGAGAAAATATCAATTGTCTGTATCACATAATATGAACCAGGAAGAAGATTTTACTACCAATCTGACAGAACACATAAGAACAAAGACTCCTTATAGCCAAGGGCCACAGGGCACTATTGATAAGATTATCTTTCAGGTCCCAGGTGTTGAGTGTAATGGTGTAGCAGATTATATTACTGTATAAATTTTTTTATCACCCATCTGCTGGCTACATTAAGCATCCCTACTCTAAATTTAGGAATGGTCATGTGACTTTGTCCAATGAAATGTGAGTGGAAGTCACAAACAGATTCTTTAAGATCTATGGTGTCATAGCACTATGTCTATCTCCTCACTGCCATGAGAATATCAATAGCTCAGATATTGCTCTAACCAGATCCTTGTGTGAAAACAGAGACTACAGCCCAAAGCAACCCACAACAAACATACCATATATGCAGAAGACAAATTTTTGTTTTGGGGGTAGCTCACTTGTTACAGCAGTATTACTTATCCCAGATCCACTGCTACAAGTTATATATGAGATCCATATAGTCATGTATCTTATATTTCAATAGAGGAAACAGTAAATAAGTGAGGGAGGATGAAATTACTGAATAAAATAATAGTCAAAATTAATAACATAGTGTGTGTGTGTGTGTGTGTGTGTGTGTGTGATCTCCTTTACATGGATGGTCAGAAAAAATAGCTTGCAGACCCCTGAGCCATAGAACAAAAAGCTAATTCTTTCATATTTTTGTCTTCTCCATCTCTTCCCTTGTCATCTCTTAGCTCCCAGCACAAAGTCTCAATGCCACCTCCCTTATTTTCCTTGTTTTTCCATATTCTGCCCCTCTTTTCTTCCTGTGCTCTACATTTTTGGGCATAGCTATATGTTCACATATGTGTGCATTGACATGCACTTGCACACATGTGCACACACACTGAAGTAGTGCTTCTGATACTGAACTAGATAATCACAACCCTGGGAATGCTGCTTATCCTACCAGAATTGCTGAACTGCCTTAATTACAATCATTATTCACAACATCTCACACATTTTCTGTCTTGTTGACAGAATTTGGGAAGCAGCAGCTGCTCCCTTACTTTTGCATTGATTGCTACTATTTTGCCATGCAAAAGAATATTAAATATCACAGTTAAACACAAGTCTTCAAGTCAGCTTCTGCTCTCAGCCATTCAGATTCTCTCTCTCTCTCTCTCTCTTTCACTTATAAGCTCTACTGCACACTTTCAAATTGGCTCCTCTGCTCAAGTTATTTTAAAATGTCTGGCTTTGATTTGACTCTAGTCTTCTTGAAGATCCCCTGACATCTCTCCTGCCTCTGCTACCACTTTCCCCCTATTTTCTTGAGTCCTTTTTAAAGTAACCTAACTCTCCCAGGCCTAGTCATTATGATTTTATTCTTGAATGCTCCATGATTTTTAAGGGCTATGAAGAAATTCTGTGCATACACCTTAGTGTATTTTTCCTGAAAGTACACAATTAGAAGTATATGCCTTTGCTTAAAGTATCTAGGCAAGTGGTTTCTACTCTTTTGTATATAATCATGAATTCATTAACTATCTGATCAGATCTGTGGCCACTCTTCTTAGATAGATATTTCATATCCTCAGCTTTGCGTACACTTTCAGATGATTCTTGATTTTTCTAAAGCCACTTACCCATCACCTCTCTAGGGATACAGGAGTCTTAGTTGAGGCTAGCTGATGAGAGCACTAGTTTCCTGGAGAAGGGTCAGTATCCTTCAGTGGGAATGACTATAACAGGTTCATTCCAGAGATTTCTACAAAGAGGATGCCACCATCAGGTACCCCCAAATTAATAAATTGATTATTTCTGAAACAGAATACCATGAGCCACCCAAATTTAAGTTACTTTGAAAAATTAACTCCAAGTCCACCTTTCCCCTACTCTACGTTCTATAAGCTGTCCATTTGCAGTGTTCTCTCTTGTTCTCTCTTACTCTTATTCTCTCTCTCTCTCTCTCTCTCTCTCTCTCTCTCTCTCTCTCTCTTTCCCTCTCTTCCTCCCCCCTCTCTCTCCAAGGTCTTGTCATATAGTTTAGACTGGTCTTAAACTCACTATGTACCCCAGGTTGGCCTCAAACTCATAGCAATCCATCTGCCTCAACCTCCTGAATATTAGCACTACAGACTTGCACTACCATCCTTGGCTTAAGGCTCTTGATTGCAGTATGTTTTCAGAGGGCCAGATACCCATGGGCATCTTCCCAAAGAACACAAGATAAACCAACACCTCTCTTATTTCCATGCATATTTTGAAGCTTTGGGGCCAGTTGTCAAGACTAGCCCAAGCCCCAACACTTCTCTGAACCAATTGCTTTTATTTCTGAGATCTGCATGTACTTTGACCTCAAGGTTAGCCTGAAGGTATAGAATGGCAAAAGTAGATATTATTCTCTAGAATTTAACCTCGTAGTATTTATATATGCACAACTACAGATATATTCTGGACAGGGTTAGAAAGCTGCTGATTTTTTTTTCATGAGTGGAGAGCTCTATTAATTAGAAAAAAAGTAATGCAGATGGTAAATGGTGTGTTTTCTGCTCTGGGAGGAGAGGCATGTCTGGAATAAAGGGGTAGCTGTGCTGACTTCCAGGCAAGAAGCTAAACTGAATGGGAAAAAAAGAAGACTGCTTTTATAAGAGCAAATGTAGATGAGCCTTTGGAGAGCATAACTATTGAAGCCAGCTGCCTGAAAATGGGAGGTTTGTTGGAAGTAACAGGATATTCAGAGGACTTCTAGCTCCCTATTAGCTGTGTGGCCTTGAGGAAGTCACTTCCCCAGCCTGAGGCTTGCTTTCCTGAATGTCAAAATCTGAAAGACTGACAGCTCTTTATCCTCGACTCTATCTTTTATGTACTTCCTGAGTTTTTTCACTCTTTCAAGCAAGGAGGGTGACAATCTGGTTCAAAATGCCCCTTCAGAAGGAATACATACATACAAGATAGCTAAAATAATTGTGCTACTAATTTTTACTAGTTCATTGACAGGAGCAGTTCATATTTTATATTGTATATTCAGTCTTACATGCCTATATCTGATAATCTGACCAACTATTTTAAAGATAAAAATATGCAACATAATAACCTTTGTTAATTTCCTATCATCTTGTTTTAAAATTCTACATCTTTTCAATTTTTTATTGTTATCTTTAAAATAAAGAAAGATAAAATTCCACTTTAGAAGGAAAGAGGAGTTGAAGGAAGGTAGGGAAATGGAGGACAAAACAAGGAAAATCCTCCCTTCTTCACTTAGGAATTCTACGTGTGGTATACTGGTTAAGGGCACAAGATCAGGGATAACATGCCTGGTTTTCCTACCTATATCTATATAACCTTAGCAAATCACTAAACCTCTCTGTCTTAATCTTTATTCTGTTGTTGACAACACAATACCATCCACTGAGTACATTCTAAGGAAAGGAGGTTTATTTTGTCTCTGATCCAGGTGGAAAGAATGAATCTGGGTATAACTTTCTTGGTAGAGTCCTGAGGCAGCTCAGAGCAATAGCTGGTAAGAAATATAGAAAACTAGCCTTTATAGCAGATTTAATTTCAGGATCATTTATTACCTCATTAATCCACTGTCACATGATTAAGTTAATCCATTCATGGAGACAAATTGCTAATCACCTCTTATAGGTTCTACGTAAGATCACTG
>NW_004524693.1:9510743-9511288 GCF_000260255.1 Octodon degus | reverse complement strand
TACAAGTTCTCATATGTCCTGAGTCTTAATTGACCTTAGAAGGTTGGGGCCAAAATGTTGGCTTTCCTTGCGGCCCTCCGTTTTCTCTAATTTTGGTCTGCAAACATAGGTTGATGAGCATCCACAAGAGAAGCTTATTGTTATTATCATACAACTTAGGCTGTTAAGCTTAAACTCACTCTCTGTCTGCATATCAAACACCTTAGGCATAATATGGAACAGATATTTTTCCTCAAGTATTGATATGATGAACTTTAAGTCCCTACAATACGATAAAAAACATTTCAAAATTAGAATATATTTTAAAAATAGGCATAAAGAATGATATGCTTCTTATGTTTACACATAGGTCCAAAACTCTCACCATATACAACCTTGAAGCAGGACAGTCCCACAATATTCCTCTTCCTGTCTCTTGCTTTCATTCACCACCCCCTTCTTTTTGAACAATCATCTACCTGAGAGACATCATAGCAGTAAATGGCATGTCATGACAAGCAGCACATATTCAAAGACCAGAATGACAGGCACTCCAAGCATGAAAC
>NW_004524693.1:9495675-9501288 GCF_000260255.1 Octodon degus | reverse complement strand
GCTCTGAGTTCCTGTATAACTTTCTGCTATTGCTTATTTACTATCAATGCTATTAATTCATGCATTTGAGCCGAGCTAGTGTCCTCTGCACTTTTTCTGGGGGGGCAATGTGTTTCCTCCATATGTTTCTACATTTGATAATTTAGTGAAGATGTTATTAATTCAGGGTTTTCTTTTTTTATTTCCAATCTGAGTTCCTCTATACCTTTCTGCAGCTGTTTCTTTATTTCAGAAGCCATTGATTCATTGCTTTCAGCTGTGTGATTCCCAATTTGTTCTGTTAGTGTCCTCTGTCTTTGTTATGGATGGGCTTTGGTTCTAAGGTTGCATTTTGTTTCTTCCCGTCATTTTGTGTAGCACTGTCTTCTGACCTTTGTTGTAGGTCTTCGTTGTAGTTATAACCTTAGCAGATACTGAAGTTCAGGTGTAGATTGGGCTTGGACTAGGCTCTTGGAGATCCCAGAATGTGGCAGAAATTTATACTCTGTGGGCTGGGTGGGGGAGTTGCTGCGGAGTTGTGGGGGGCGTCCCAAGCATGTGGAAGAGGGTCTCACCCATGCTGCGCCTGGGCTGGGACCAGTAATAGGTCCCACCAGCACAGGGTAGCCGGAAGCTCTCCCACACACTCACCGGGCCTGGGCTAGGACTGTGTCTGGGGGTTCTCAGAATGTGGCAGAAATTCCTACTCAGCGGGCTGTGTCGGGTAGGTGCTGAGGACTGGTTGGGGGTGTCCAAGGGGTTGGAAGAGGGTCTCACCCCTTCTGCGATTAGGCTGGGACCAGTAGTAGGTCCCGCTGGTGCAGGGTAGCGGGAAGCTCTTCCACACACTCACCTGGCCTGGGCTAGGACTGGGTCTATAAGCTCACTTCTTAAAGTTCCACAATTATGATGAAATGTCAGCATGAGTTTCAGAGGAAACAAAGTATATTCAAAGCATAGCTCTTTCTGAAATTCAAGTGTTCTTATCTGTAACATGGAATGATAGTATCCCCTCATTAATTTGCCATGAAACTTCAGTGAAATATTGTATGTCAAATACATAGACAAGTTCCTGGCACACAGGAGGCACTCAGCATATTGGCCACATTTATTAGTTTCTATGGATGACCTCTTATTTATAAAATAGAATCCCCCAACAGTCATGCATACATTTAGTAAGCTCCAATTGGAGCTCAAAAGGCTGGGGTAGGTCCAGGCCTAGAACTGGGCCAACTGAATTATCCCTCCAGGAATTATGCTCTTTGAGTTGAGCAAGTAAGAGAGAACAAACTGTTGGATTTGAGTCACTCTAATCACAGCACTTTGAAACAGAATATACAGATGAGTTTTCTTAGCCTTTAGTGTGTTCTGATTTTTAGAATTTTTCATTTGGTGGCTATTATGACTTATATCTAGATGTCCCCTCAAAGTATCTTGCACTTATATATGGGCTCTTTGGAAGTGATTAAAACATAGGTATATAGGGGCGGGGAAGATGGCTCAGTGGAATAAGCGTTTCCCTGGCAAGCACAAGGGCCTGAGTTCAATCCCCGGTTCTGCCAAAATATTAAAAAATAAAAATAAAACATAAGTATGTAATACTGGATTAGTCCACTGATGGTTCATAGCTGAGTGTGATTTTGGGACATGAAGCCAGGTGAGAAGAGGTGGGTCATTGTGGGCATGGCCTGGAAGGCCCCTCCTCCCTTCAAGGTTGATGTTTTCTACCTGCCTGGCTATGAGCTCTTCCTCTTCTGCAATGCTTCTCTGCTGTGCTACCTTGCCTTGGAGCCAGCTGACTATGGCCTGAAACCTCTATAAACTGTGAGCCAAAATAAACCATTCATCCTTTAACTTGTAGCTGTCAGGTATTTTGTCCCAGCAATGAGAAAGTAACTATGACAGTGGCCAGTGTTTAAAATGCAGAGAATATAACATAATAATTCACAATTCTGACTTTGCTGAACCTAGCATCACTGGACAAAAGTCTTGCATGGTAACAATTAGCTGGAAGAAATTAGGGTCCCTGAAGCCCACTTTGCCCCTACTTTAGTTCCCTAAGTTTGCAATCCCTGGTACCCAAGCCATATTAACTAGGGTCTTGGTTTCTGCTATCACCTAGTGCTATAGTCTAGATAAGATTTGTTCTCCAAAGGTCATGTGCTAAAATGTGGGTACCTGTGTGGCAGAGTTGAAGTTGTAGAATCTTAGCAGGTGGAACCTAGTGGAAAGTGGATAGGTTATTAAGGTGCTACTCTCAGCAGGGATTAACATAGTACTAGAAAGGCATTGGTTAGGTCCTGTGATAATTAGTTATTGTAAAAAAGAGTAAGGCTTCTCACTTGATCATTCTTGTTTCCTAACACATCATGTGGTACCTCTCTTATATATGTGTTCCCATCACCACACCATCTGAGATATTGTGATGTAGCCAGAAGGCATTCACTGCAGGCAGAATAGATAGAATTATTCAGCTCTAAACTCTTAGTGTCTGGGACTATCATCTGAATACACTTCCTTTTTTAGTACTAGGGAGTGAACCCAAGACCTTTATATACAGGTACATCACCAGTACTTTTTATTTTTATTTTTTTAGGAGTCTCACTATGTTACTAAGTTGCCCAGGAAGAGTAAACAATTGTGATTCTTCTATCTTACCCTTCCAGAATGTTGGGATGATCAGCACATACCACCATATCCAGCTAGACCTCTATCCTTTATAAAGTTCTTAGCCTCAGGTATTTTGTTATAGCAAAAGAAAATGGACCAAGACACTTCATATTAGCTGTTTTCTTTTCCTTTGATTCCATAAGACATGTCAGGTTGCCAAAAAGCAAGCTGCTCTACACTTGTACTCTCCTGAGTTACCTAAAGTGCAATTTTCAATCCTTACAGACAAAAGTTACAAAAGACACTGAAATAACTACACTCCTAATGAGCCTCCAAATGAGATCCTAATGTGACTGGTCCAAAAGATCCACTAATTCCATGAAGTAGTATATAGATATCCGCACTTACTCTCTGACTGCTAAGGGTTATAATCTTAAACTTCTCTACATAAAGTCCTTATATAAATAGCATTTTTTGTTTGCAGTATTGGGGATTGAACTCAGGATCCTGTGCTTGCCAGGCAAGTGCTTATTCTACTGAGCTATCTCCCCAACCCAAGATAACATATGGTAATACCAAAAATTATCAGACATATCTACATTTAAACACTTCATGCTATTATTCTTAAAATTATTTTAATACATAGATCACATTTATCACAGACAATTGTTCCTGTACATGACACATCTTGATTACTTCTTTTTTTCCTATTGCTTTCCCCTCCCTTCAACCCCTCTTCCCCTCCTTATTAACAAAAGTGTTGTTTCCATTTTTACTTTTCCAATTATTTTTCTTTTACTTTCTTTTTCCTCCCAGCTCCATAATTCCCCTTCCTATCTGAACATTTTCTTCCTATTTCACAATATCTCTTATATATTTTCGTTCTTATTAATACTTTCAGTTTTTCACAGCAGAGAAAGAGTGTGATATTTATACATGTGTGGCAAATTTATTTAACTTAATAGAATGGTCTCAAGGTGCATAAATTTACTGAGAAATTTCTATTGTTTATTCTTCTTTATGGCTGAGAATTATTCCAAATTATTAAAGAACTCACATTTTGCCTTATTCATGCATTGGTAGATGAGCATTTGGGGTATTTCCAAGATTTAACTACTACATTCATAGTAACATTCAAAAAGTGAAACATATAGGAATCCATATAACAAAGGAAATAAAAGATCTATACAGTGAAAATTACATTACTCTGAAAAAAGAGATCAAAAGGGATTTCCCAAAATGGAGAGATGTTCCTTGCTCTTGGATAGAAAGTAAAGAAATTATGAAAATGGCCATATTCACAAAATTGTTGTACAGATTCAATGCAATCCCAATTAAAATATGATTAGTATACCTCACAGATCTAGAGAAAACAATAAAATTCATCTGGTACCAGTAGAGACCTAGAATAGCAACAGCAATCATAGGTAACAAAGGAAAGGCAGGAGGCATCACAATTCCTGACTTGAAATTATACTACAAAGCTATTGTGACATAATCAACACACTAATGGGGGAAAAAAGAGACCTGAGGATCAATGCAACAGATTAGAGGATGCAAGCACAACTCTAAACCCACTGAAAAGAACCAAACATGTTCACTAGAAGACAGATAGCCTTTTTCATAAATAATGATGGAAAAACTGGATTTCCACATTGTGAAGGCTTAAAATACACCCATGCCTATTACCATGCATGAAGCTGCAATCAAAATGTATCAAAGATTTAAATATTAAAACAAAAGCCCTAAATCTACTGGAGGAGAAAGTAGAAAGACATCTTGAAGACACAGCGTTGGCCAAAGACTTCATGAACAAAAACCAAACTGCATAGGAAATACTTCAAGAAGTCAACAACAATGATCTCATCTTTTAAAAAAATTTGTTGGGCCAGGGAGATATCTCAGGGACTATGCTCCTGCTTAGGCAAGTGCAGGGACCAGGGTTCAATCTCCAGCACCACATGCTATCCTGGGCCTGCCCCCTGGCTTGTAGAGCTGGCCACTCAGTCTGAGCATGGCGTCACACATCTGTAATCCCAGCATGGGGGAGGCTAAAAACAGGAGGAACACTAGAAGTCTGAGCTGCATAGTGAGACCCTGTACCAAATACATAAAAAAGTTTCTACACATCAAAAGCAATAATTAAGATAGTAAAACCAAACACCAAGTACTGAGAAAAAATTTTAGCCAACTGTCACTCAGACAAAGGCCTTCTATCTAGAACATATAAAGAAATAAAACGTCACAACCCCAAAATTCAGAAACATAATTTTAAAAATGGGCATTTGAGATGAATATACTCTTCTCAGATGAAAATGGCAAATAATATATGAAAATATATTCAACATCATTGGCCATTTGAGAAATGCAAACTGAAACAACAATGAGATTCCATCTCACCTCCCCCCCAAAAAATGGCTATCATCAAGAAGTCACCTGGTAACAAATGCTGGAGAGGCTGTGGAGAAAAATTAACTTTTCTCCAGTGTTGGTTAGAGTGTAGGCTGGTACAATCACTATGGAAATCAGTGTGAATAGTCCTTCATAAGCTAGGATTGGTGGGCAAGCCAAGCCAGATATTCCCCTCCTGGGTATTTTTCCAGAAGACCTGAAAACATTATACCACAGCAATATATGTGCACCCACGTTTATAGCATGTAATTGGTCATAGCTAAATGTTGGTAAGAACTCAACTGCTCATCAACTGAGGAATGGATAAAGAAGGTGTGGTATTTTTATACAATGGAGTATTATTCAGGTATAAAAAAACAAACTCAAGGCTTTTATATGTAAGCGGATGCAACTAGAGATCATACTCACATGTGAAATAAATCAGATCCACATGTGTAAACACTGTATTATTTCCCTAGTGTAAGAACCTGAAAGAGTAAATCAAATCTGAAAGGTAAAATAGATACTGTGAAAGGTACAGTATCTGTTCAAAGGGAAGGAACAACTGGGATGATGAAAAGCTCAAAATGAAGAAAGAAGGAAGAAGAGAAATAAAAAGAAGAAAGAAAGAAA
>NW_004524693.1:9476191-9495565 GCF_000260255.1 Octodon degus | reverse complement strand
GAATGACCAATGATTTTGAACATTTTTTCATATATTATTTGCCATTTGTATTCATCTGAAAAGTGTATATTCATCTCAGATGCCAATTTTTGGATTGGGTCTTTGAATTTGGGGGTCCTGATTTTTTTGTTTCTTTATATGTTCTAGATAGGAGGCCTTTGTCAGAGGGACAGTCGGCTATAATATTTCCCAGTTTGTGGGTTTTCTTTTTACTCTGTTGGAGATTTTCTTTGAAGTGCAGAAACTTTTTTAAAAGATGAGATCCCAGTTGTTGATTCTTTGAAGTATTTCCCATGTAGTTTGGTTTTTGTTCATGAATTTTCTACCTACCCCTATGTCTTTAAGATTTCTACCTCCATTTTTCTCCAGAAGATTTAGTGTTTCTGTTTTAATATTTAACTCTTTGATCCATTTTAACTGTAGTTTTGTACATGGTGATAGACATGGGTCTAGTTTTAGTCTTCAGCATGTGGAAAGCTGGTTTTTCCAGCACCATTTATTAAAGAGGCTGTCTTTCTTCTAGTGACTATGTTTGAACTCTTTATCAAAGATAAGGTGGATTAGTGTGTTTACAGTTGTGTCTGAATCTTCTAATCTGTTCTACTGATCCTCAGGTTTGTAGTCTAGTACCATGCTGATTTTATCACAACAACTTTATACTATAACTTGAGGTAAGGGATTGTGATACTTCCTGCATTTCCTCTGTTTCCCAGGATTACTTTTGATATTCTGGGTCTCTTTTGGTTCAAAATGAATTTGAGGCAAATTTTTTCTAGGTCTGTGTTTTAGTAAGGGTTTTACTAGAGGAACATATATAATACAAGGAACAGGTATGACACAAGATATTCCACTCACAGAGTCAGATGAGGAAGTGAGCTGAGAGCATCTGCACATCACTGACCAAAGGATTCAGTCCCCAGGTATTTAAGCTCACTGCAGTGCTCCATCTCTAATAGTCTCTAATGGTTTCTAATCATCTCTTAACAGTCTCTAATGGTCAGCCCTTGGGTCTGCAATGGAAGACTGAAAAGTCTGCAATGGAATCTGAAGAATCCAATCTGGAGGCAGAATAGACTGCATTGGAAGCCAGGAAATAAAGTCCAAGCTGACTGCAAAGTCTGAAGTTTGTCAAGGAAGTGGAATGCTGAATTCTTCCTCATCCCCTTTATATCATCTTTTTGTGGCTGAGTTACTCTGTTATATTCACAGCCTAGAAGAATGTGGAACTGCCAGACGATACAGCCAAATTGACACAATGCATCAGCCACTACAATGTGTGAGGTATACTAATGGTATTTTCATTGGGATTGCATTGAATCTCTATAATAATTTTGTGAATATGGCCATTTTCATGTTGGTTCTCCCTATCCAGGAGCATGGAATATCTTTCCATTTTTTCAAATCCTTTTCAATCTTTTTTCTTAGAGTACTGTAATTTTCACTGTATAAATCTTTTATAGTCTTTGTGAGATTGATTCCTAAGTATTTCATGTTTTGGGATGTTATTGTGAAAGGTGTGATTTCCCTAATTTCTCTCTCAGTGCATTCATTGTGTACAAAAATGCTACTGATTTTTCAGTATTAACTTTGTATCTTGCTACATTACTGAATTTGGCAATTAAATCTATAAGAATCTTGGTGAAGTTTTGGGGTCCTCTATATAGAGAATCATGTCATGTGCAAATAATGATAATTTTGCTCCTTTTCCAGTCCTTATTCTCTCTCTCTCTCTCTCTCTCTCTCTCTCTCTCTCTCTCTCTCTCTCCCCTAACTGCTTTGGCTAATGTTATCAGAATTATATTGAATAGGAGTGGAGACAGAGAACGTCCTTGTCTTGTTCCTGATTTTAAAGTGAAGACCTGCTGGTTTTGCCCATTTAGTATAATTTTGACTGTTGATTTCTCATAGATGGCTTTTATCAGGCTGAGATATAGACAATTTTTCGGATACTCTGTAGGGTTTTAGCATGAATGAGTGTTTAACTTTGTCAAAAGCTTTCTCTCCATCTATCGAGATGATCATATGGTTTTTGTTTTTGGTTCTATTGGTGTGGTGTATTCAATTTATGGATTTGCATATGTTGAGCCATCCTTGCATTCCTGGAATGAATCCCACATGGTTACAATGTGTAATATTCTTAATTATTTTCTGGATTCTGTTTGCTAGTATTTTATTGAGGATTTCTGCATTTACATTGCCTAAGTTATTCTTCTCTCCTTGCTGGGACAAATACTTGTCACCCAAAATGAAGGAAAGGAACGTTTATTCAGCTCACAGTTACTGGAGGTTTTAGTCCACACTTGGCTAGCTCGAAAGCACACTGACACATGGCAAAGAGCAATCTTTCATGGCATCAGCAAAGAGCAGAGGGAGAAGTAACAGAAACAGTGACAACAGAGAGGAAATCTGTCTCCCTTAAGTTGCATTCAGGCTATATGCCCCAGGCTGGATGTAGTACTCACACCCATGATTCCAGCAATACTAAGACAGCTTTCATTGTATCCCATAAATTTCAGTAAGTTGTATCTCCATTTTTGTTTGATTGGAAATACTTTTTAATTTCTTCTTTAATTTCATCTGTGACCCACTGATTGTTTGGGATTATTATTTAGATTTAATTTTAGATTGTTATTTAATTTCCACATGTTCATGGTGTTTTTCTATTTTCTTTTGTGAATAATTTCAAGTTTCATTGTACTGTGGTCAGATAGTATATATAGGATAATTTCAATTCCTTTACATTTACTTAAGAATGCTCTCTGTGTTAGTATATGATCTATTTTGGAGAATTTCTCATGTGCAGCTGAGAAGCATGTGTATTCTGTTGTTGTTGTTGGGTGAAACACTCTGTAAATGTATACCAAATAAATTTCTTCACAAACTTGGTTTAATTCTGCTATTTCTTTTATGATTTTTTTTTATCTGTCTCTTTGTGACAGTGGCATGTTGAAGTCTTCCATTACAATTGTATTGCTGTTTATGTGATTTTTCAGCTTGTTAAAATTTGTTAGAATTTGCAATTCTTTCACTATTTTTGTCATTTACTTTTTCAACTGTGAGAATATTTCTGATGTTATTTCTTCCACAGGCTGATGGACTTGTTTCTTTGCTTCAGTTGAAATTTCAGAAATTTCATGTGTGTGATTTGCAAATTCTCATATGTCTTTGTCTTCTGGATTTATTCTGGGCGGGCTGGAGGATTGAGATTGCTTTTTGTTCCTGATTTGGCATTGTCCAAGCTTTCAGTAATTACCCAAATTTAGCAGCTGTGGAAGAGTGGAGAGACATGCATAAGGTTTTTGCTATAGTGAGGAGCAGAGTAGGACTCATCAGTGCTCTCAGTATTAGTGGGGGTGGCTTTCTAATATTCAATAAAGCTTCAAGGTAGGTGGCCGGTGTTGGCTGGATTCACCAGGATCCTCCGGGGAGTCTAGAATCCTAAGTTCTTAAGATGTTGGACCACTGTCAGCAAAGCTCTACACTTATGTGCTGGGGGCCAAAGGGCACAGCTTACCAGAGTCCCAAAGACCACTGAGAGTTCTCCTAAATTCTTAAATGCATGCATCAGGCTCCAGGAATGCTGTATGCCTTCATGCACTGGGCCTACAGATCGTAGCTCTGCAGAGTCCCGGTGTGCTGCTCAGGTTCCTCCTTAGTTCTTAAAAGGTTGTACTGGCACCACCACAAGCTTCATGCCTACATGCTGGAGGCTAAGGTTCAGAGCTCTCCAGTATTTTTTCTAAATAATTCACACTAATATTTATTTGCTCTTTTCTCAGTATGGATGGCAGACAGATAGTCAGATCACTACAACAGTGTGTGAAGGAGCTCTGTGAAGGTTATTTCTGGTGTAGCCTCCGGTAAGGAAGACTCACTGCAGGAGGCAATCTTCCAGCTGGGAACAGCAGAAGCTGGAAATGATGGGAAAGCCAAGCACCACGGCTCTGCCTGGACTCAGACAAGGCAAAAGAATGATGGAAGTGAGGGAGGACTCAAGAATGACAGTGAACCCAGGTATGGTGGTGCACACCTGCTATCCCATCGCAGTACTTGAGAGGCTGAGGCATGAGGATCCTTGAGTTTGAAGCCAGCCCGGGCTACAGAGTGAGCCCAAGGCCATCCTGAACTGCATAGTGAGACTCTGTGTCAAAAAGGAAAAAAAAAGTCACAGTGATGATTTCTAGAATGCTAGGAGTCACTGCATAACATAGCTAATTAAGTTATATCAGACTTGCATACAGCTAAGAGAAGAAGGTACAAATCACCTTGAAGTGTCTGCTCTCCCCTGGGGGAGTTATCCATGTGGTCTTCTTATATATACACACTTAAAGAGCAAGTAGCAACCCAGGAAGGCTGATGCCTAGAGTCCTCTAAGACTGCCAAGGCACCTCCTTTGTGAAACTGACTCCAGCTGGGGGGCGGGTGACAGTGGACTCATTCTGTAAACATTGCCCTGAACATCCCATCGAATCTCTTGAGAACTTAAAAATCAGGCTGACTTTCCACTAATATTGACATTTAAGAAAAGACAGCAAAGTCCCCCAAATAAAATTAGCATAAAAATCCAGGTGCTACCCAGAGGGAGAAGTGGATGCAGCAGACTGCACAGTGAGACCAGGTTATCCTCCTGCTGGCTGTGCAGCGGCCAGGTCAGATGGGAGGCAGAGGATGAGGCTGTGTGGAGGTCAGCATGCAGGGTGAGAGGCTGTGGCTGGAGGAGACGGACATTCCAGGGCAGGGGTTGCTGCAGGCCGAGCGCTCTGTCTGGCCTGTTCACCCAGACACCGAGATTGCTTTCTGCAGAACAACAGAGAAGTGTCACTTCTAGCACAGTGGAGAACAGCAGACCCAAGCATGGGAACGTGGTGGCGTCAATAACATGCCGTCTCTGGATTTAGATTCAAGGAAAAATTTGACATTATTACGTACTCAGTTTTTGTAATATAGTTTTCTCTTAGCACATGTTTACAGTGTGTAAGGACTCCCATATCATGGAGAGCTTGTCTGACTGTACATGGTGCATCTTAATTCTCCTGCTGTCCCCTGTTCCTCCCATCTTTCCCTGATCCACCAACTTCCACTTAAAAAAACCCCTCTATTTCCATTTTTTCTTTTTCTCTTTAAAAATCCTTTCCCCTTCCTTCCCTGCTCTCTTCATCCCTTGTTCCCTTTCCTACTTAAAAAAGATCTCCCCGCTTCCTAATATCCATCCTTTACTTTGTTCTTTATTTATATTTCTGGTTTCTCATAAAAGACAAACCAGGTGCTGTTTAAACTTGTGTCTCTGATCTATTTTGCTTAACATTATTTTCTGACAGGAGAGCCACTTACCTACGGATGCCTCATATTCATCCCTCTCTATGGCGAAGTGGCACTCCATTGTGTAGATACATCTCATTTTCTGAAGTCAGCCATGATGGACATGCAGACTGCTTCCAAGATTTAGCTACTACAAATTGTGCTGCTATAAACACGCGGTATGTATACTGCTGTAGTGTCATTAGTTTAGCTCTTTAGGAAGATTCCTAAAAGCGAAATAACTGGGTCAAATGAAATTTGTATTTTTAGTTTTTGGAAATCTCCATATTGATTTCCATAATGGTTGTATCAGTTTACACTGCCACTAATAATGCAGAGGGGTTCCTTCCCCCACAGCCTTGCCAGCATTTGGTATTTTTTAGTTTCTTAATCATGACCATTTTTTGTTATTGTTGTTGTTTTGTTTTCTTCTGGAGTAAAGAAAAAAAAATCTGTTTTGTGCCAGTACTGAGGGAATGAGACAAGAAGATAAGCAGATCTGTTGTAGACCATGGCAACAAAGATTTCTAGGCTGGGATTTCTACAGGTGCGGAGGGTCACATTCATTTTAGTCCTTTCACGATGGCACTTGCCGTCATCAGATTCTTCATTCCTTGCTAGTCCATTCCTGCTCTTACTGCTCTTCTCTCCCCACAGGCACCTCTTTGGTGGACCTGACAAATGCACAGAACATGTGGGATCTCTGTCATCACGCAGATGCACTACCGTGCCCTGAAATCTTCGTTGGCCTCTTCTCTCGTGCAGCACAGAATGGAATGTCTGCCCATGAGGCACATGTGCCTCACTGCGGGCAAGCATCGCCTTGCTGCCTTTCATCCACAGCACTGCAACACTGCCCAAGAACAAACCCCAGGGACCTGCAGCTGTCCTGTGTAGGAGACACTTCCAGATTCTCGTCTCAGTCCAAGGAGCCAATATTTGTAGTCCCAAAGTTATGTTATTGGAATCCCATCAAGTTGATTCCAATCTACCACTTTCAATGCAACCTTGAAGAGTAGCAGGTATAGGTTACCAGGGAAACACACACGCCACCTTCAAAGACTATCACCAGCACTTCAGCTAGACCAATACATATTGCTTAAGGCCAATTGAAGGATAAACAGAAGTCTTAGCCAGCTCTGTACATAACAATACGAGGAAATAGGCTCAGGCTCAGTCAAAATGGAGACAGTCGCTCTTCTTTCAAGGAGAGCTGCTCAGGTGGTCCTCCACAGTTCCCCCTTCTTTGCTTTGAAGAAGCTAGAGCAGTGTCAGTTCTGGCTCTATAGCCCATAGCGGTTGCTGGGCTGGGAATCCTCTGTGACACACTTTAAATTGGTCACGCAAGGTCCAGTGGATTGCCTGCACGTGATTCTAGTAAGTGGTCATTGTGTTGAGAAGGTCGTGTGTTCTGGCCCCATTGAGTGCCAATTGTAGGAGACACTTCCAGATCCTCATCTCGGTCCAAGAAGCCAATATTTGTACTCCCAAATTTACATTATTGGAATCCCATCAAGTTGATTCCAATCTACCACTTTCAATGCAACCCATGGTGAAAATAAAGACACTAAGTTATATTTTCCATCATTGGGAGTCAAGGGGCTCTAAGTCCAGCCATGAAGATGGCTTTCCAGAACAAAGAGAGCAACCCAGGGCCTCCCTTGGTCTTATTCTGAGCTCTCCAGTATTGTAGGCCACCCAGAATCCTATCCAATGTTTTTAAATGGTGCCAGAAAAGCTCCACGTCTGCCCACACTGGGCCCATAGATCACAGCTTTGCAGAGTCCTGGTGGCTCATCAAAAAGATTCTTCATACCAAAACAAATCATCAACACGGTGAGGAGACAACTCAAAATAGGAAAAGCATCTTTCCAGCTATTGCTCAGAAAAAGGACTAATATCTATAATGTATGAAGAACACACAAAAAATTATACTCCCAAATTTAAGGACCTAATCCAAAATGGGCATATAAAATAAATACACATTTCTCGGACCAAGAATTACAAATAGCCAATGAATATATAAATATATGAAAACTATGAAGATACAAATATATGAAAGAAATGTTCAACATCACTGGTTTTTAGAGGGATGCAAGTTAAAACAGCAATGAAATTACACCCTGAACACCATTGATATATACAATTAACATGTTATTTAAAACATAATACAGGGCCGGGGAGGTGGCTCAGTGGAATAAGCGCTTCCCTGGCAAGCGCAAGGGTCTGAGTTCAATCCCCGGTTCCGAAAAAAAAAAACAAAAAAAAAAAAACAAAAAAACCTTAAAACATAATACAGTGGGTTTTTTTGATACTCAGGATTAAAATCAGGACTTTGTGCTTGCCAGGCAGGTGATTATGCTGCTGAGCTATCTCCCTAGCTAAAATGTTTTCCTAAATTAAAAAGAAGCATGAACAATCTCGATAACTTCCATAGGAGTAGCATAATTATTTTCATGTGCCCTCAACTGAGAATGAGTGGTTAACAAAATTGTAGCATAGAAAAGTATAGTAAATGAAGTCAATTAATATTAAATATTGAGCAGAAAATATATAAGACTTGAAGAAAAGTACAGAAGATTTAAGGAATATATTCAGATTCAGAAAACAATCCAGAGAAAGAATGAAGACATGGATCATGAGAGAAACCCAAAGCGCAATCCTTTTTCTTGGAGGCTGAAAGTTGTTAAGACCTATACAGCTTTATAAACTGAAGTCAATGGAGTACACCAGTTGAGCCTTTGAGAAAGGCATCTATGAGCAGCTGGTGACTTTATAATTGCTCTGGGTCTTCCTTGGACCCACAGAAGAGCTTTAGGAGAAACTGAACACACAAATTAAAAAGAAAGATAAGCCCAGCACTAGTGGGTTGCTGATAACATGAGGATAATGAATTTGAAGCCAGCCTTAGTTACATAGCAATTTGAGGTTATTTTAAGCTACATAGCAAAGCCACATCTCAGAGAGAAAGGAAGGGGGTAGAGAGAGAGAGCGACAGAGACAGAGACAGTAGACACACATGACGATGCATCTAGACTTAATTAAGCTGTGCTATACAATACATAAGTAAATGATAAAAACATAGTTTGCTAATTACCAAAATTGTAAACCCAAACAGTATGTCAAAATTCTGTAGTTACTGAACTAGTGAGATGATGCTCTCTGAAGGTAAATAGTTGCAAAAGTTGAAATGTATAGTGCCACAGAGATAGCTCAGCTGTCTAAGTGTGTGCCTAGGCAAGCACAGTGACCTGGATTCAATGCCCAGTATCACATGGCCTGCCACTCCCCCACCTCCCCCCAGGTGTGCTGAGCCAGCAACCAAGACCAGGGGTGGTGGCACACACCTGTAATCCCAGCAATGAGGAGGCTGAAAACAGGAGGATCACTATGAGTCTAAGCTGCATAGTGAGACTCTTTACCAAATACATAAAATTTTTAGAAGAAATTCATAATAGATTTTAGAAAGAAGGTATACCTAATATTGCATAACAAATTTCTATAGATTTAGCAGCTGAAAGCAATATATGTTATTATCTCACAGATTCTGTGCATCAGGAATCTGAGTATGACTTAGCTGAGTCTTCTGTTTAAAAGTCTCTTGCAAGGCTGTAAGCAAAGAGATAGCCAAGACTGGCATCTCATTAATCGGATTTACTGAGAAGCAGGCCATTTCCAAACTCATATAGTTGTTGGTACAATTCAAGTGTTCACTGGTTTTTGGACAGAAAGCTGAAGTTCACTGGTAACTGTGGTTTTTTTTTACATAGAACAAATCTTTTATTATTAATTATACAAAAATTATAGTATATATTTTGTAAAATAATATCATATTTAAAGCATCCATAGAAGACTCTATAAGTTCACTTCAAAGAGGGACGTTCTTGCTTAGAATTGTCTAATTTCTAATCTGTTAGCCAAAAAATGAATCAAAATAGTAAATAGCTAACAAATATACAAACTGTTAAGCATAGATGTTTTATATTGGCAATAAAATAAATTTCTAAAAAGGAATGGAGTATGTGGATCCTACTCCTCAGAGATGATGATTTATAGATACTTCAGAAACTACACACTTGATTTTGTATTAGTTCACTACTTCTGTTTGGAAAGTGCTATAGATGCTGGCAGTTTTGCAGCTGTTGTTTCCGAATTGTCCAGTGCAGACTCACATCTGCAGCGTGGCAATCGCTGTTTTAACAACCGTCAATAGCGGAACCTTAGAACTCGCTCCCACTAGAGCCAGTCAACTCAGGCAAAACGGCATACAGTGCGGTTGATCGGTCAGAACCTCCAGTTCATACTGCCCTACTAAATGCACAATACTATTGAAAGCCAGTGGGAAGGATTATAACTAATCTGTAATCTGTTTCTGAGAGAAAATGTGATATTAGAGAAAAATACAAATATATATTTTGAGCAGCATGTTTTAAAACTCCTTGTAATCTCTGCATGTAGTGTTCAGCTCCATCTCATATATGGGGTTGAATTCATACATTTCATGCATTCATCTGTACTGCCTTATATCTGGGAGGATGTGAGGTCAACATACTTAGTTTTAAAATAAAAATAAAAATGCCCGTGCACATCGAGCGCGCTAGCCTTGTCACTCATTCATGGGTAACACGCTGGCCCCATGCGCGTTGATGTACGTGATGAGGATTTGGGTTCTCCGCTCTACAACATCGATCAGCTTCTCAATCCCTTGCCTTCCTCCTTGGCTTTCCCAGTACAATTTATCAAGGAACAGAGACTGCAGGAGTTTCTGCCTTAAGTGCTGGCTCTTCAAAACAGAAACCGCCGATTTGGGAAACTCTTTGATGCACTCTAACAACTTGAAGTTTAAGTTATCTTCACTCTGGTAAAAACAAAACAAAACAAAACAAAACAAAAAAACCCTTATTGTCTAGAAAGACCAAATGTCTCAGGTCATGCTTTCGCTGGATAATGTGCGCCAGACTTGCAGCATTTTGGTCTCACGTTAGGCCTCAGTCCATTCCGTACACAGGTATCTTCCTTGCGAGGTCTGAAGCCACAGCAATTTCTGTGTAATCGATTGTAAATTTCGGCTCATGGTTTGAGAGGTCCTAGTCCACGAGAAGATGGCCCTGTTGCTTTGGGCCTGTGGCAGCACAACACAGAGGGAGCATGAGGTGGAGCACTACACTCACTTCCTGGCCAGAAAGTAGTGCCGGTAACTGTTGAGTAGGCATCTACTTCAATTCATTGTCTTGTAAGTTAGTCCAATAGGACCACTTAATTTATAAAATCATTTTAGCCATTAATGTATTAAAACACCTATGAAGACAGAGTTATGATCTTATATCATATATATTTTATCACAGAAGTGACTTCCCATCATGTTTTCCATAATCTAGTGGTTGAAAGCAAGTTTTAAAAACAATTTCATACTCAAGAGGATTGCATAGGATATACCATGGTATGGAATCGCAGTATGAAGAGCCATTTTAGAGTCTGCACACTAAATTACTAAGTCTATATGTGTAATCTAGTGGCTCTAGAGGATTGTTTTTAAGCTTGGTTAAAACCAGATGCTGGGGACCAGGGAGGTAGCTCGGTGGTCTAACAGCCTGCCTGGCAAGCACAGGGACCTGGGTTCAATCCCTGGTACCACATATCGTGTCAGCCCAGCCCTGAGCTGGCCACTGAAACAAGGTGTGGTGCTACATGCCTGTAATCCAAATGCTGGGGAGACTGAGACAGGAGGATCACTACAAGTCTGATCTGTTTAGTGAGATCCTGTACCAAATAAATAAATAAAAGATTTGTAAAAATTAAAAAAAAAGATGTTGAAGACCAAGCTTCTTCTTGCTTACCACTCTGCCATAGACAGTACCATTCAGGTGGGCCAACAGCAGAAGACTGGGATGTGTGTGTGGGAGTGGCAGTAGGCAGAAGCAATGACAAAGGGCCATGAGGAAAGTGGGGTAAAAGACCTAAGAGGACAATTTTCTTTCTTTTTTTTTGACTTTTTACTTTTATTCTTTTTTTCATAATTTTATTGATAAACAAATAGCAATGAGACAGTTTCAAATCAAATCGCTAGGACAGTTTCAATAATTAACACACTGCATACATTCTTCTTAGTGGTTAATTGCTGTACAAGATGCGGACTTGAGATCCTATTTACAAACACCATTAGAACAAATCATTCTATTCATTAAGAGAATGTAACTATATATCTATCCTAACCACTTTGAATACACAGATACAAAATGGACATTCATCGGTATACCCCATTTTTTCTAAGTTCTTTATTGAATATTATAGGTGTGTAAACTCAGCAAAATATTCTAAAAGAGTCCAGTAGCCCATAATAGCATTGGGTCTTCTGTTAAACTGGCAATGTCAGAAATTGTTGACCTGAGTCCCCTACAGCTCAACATAACAGCATGGCTTTACTTCTAATATTTCATTTTTATACTTTTCTGTTGGATGGCTAAGACCAAGGTAAAGCACGACCTATGCAATAAGAATTGTAGCTTTTGGATCTGATAAGGTCAGTGAAATCCCCTCAGGATTTATCCTGAGATCCTGTACCTCAGATTGTAGAACCTTTGTCAGTGTCAGCCCTGTGGATGAGTCACAGCCCTTGCTTGGCCCATGTGCTCTCTGTGAAAGCCTGAGAGAATGTTTTCTCTCCATGTGACTCTCCATAGGTACACTCTACATCATCGATCACTTTCCTCTTTGGCCCCATAATCTCCTTGATCAGAAAATTTGGGACACTACCAAGTTACATGACATTACATACAAGTTCTCATATGTCCTGAGTCTTAATTGACCTTAGAAGGTTAGGGCCAAAATGCTGGACAATTTTCTCAGCATAAAGTAAGATGTCCACAGAGACTTAACAAAGTAAAACTGATGGCATCTGTGAGGAGCAAAGACTGAGTTATTTTATCCCAAAGTCTCTGAAAACAATTATCATTTCGGCATTATTCATACAATCTCTTAATGAAGCCTCCAGTTATATTCAAAACTAAACTCATTATCTTTCCTCTCAGTCCAGCTCTTCTTTTAACTTCCTTATTTCTGAAAATAGCACCTAGGCATAATTTCCAAGTCATTTGTAATTTCTTAGAGTGACTGCAACTATTGTTCAGGCTCTCAGTCTCATCTAGTAATCTGTTATATTCTGAATCAGTTGCAAATTCAAGTACAAGTGACAGAACTTGCAAAATGACAATAGTTCAAACAAGATAGATGATTGATTTCTCACGAATGTAAAAACAGGAAGCCCAGGGCTAGGAGGATACCTTCACAATCACTGGGATCCAAAATTCTTCTATACTCTTGCTCCATACTTATAAATGCATAATTTCCATGCATACTCCAGTGGCACATAATGACAAGACTCAAGGTGATTTTTTTTTCCAATTTCAGTGAGTTATCTGCATTTCTGCTAGCAGGAAGAAAAAGACAGAACTATTCTTCTTTGAAGGTGATTTCCAACATTGTATTGACAATAAAACAAATTATAGCACACTGGCCAGAATATACTTCCATGTCTCATAGGTTCAAATAGGTGGCAAATGTAAATTTTTTTTTCAGCTGAAAACTGTGGACTCTAAAAGAAGAGGATAAATGATGCTGACAGAAAACTACGAGCTTTAGGTCTTCAGCTACACTCAATCAGGGATTACCTTAGGCTCCAGGCCCTCAGATGGATTATTTAGTCTATGGACAGATTTTCTGCACTGTTTTGGTATATGACTCTTTAGGTGACATTATAAAATAATATTATTAAAATACTATGAGTATCTGTCAGTATTCCAGCCATCTGATTTTTTTATTAATTTATTTTTATTTTTTAAAAATTTATTTATTTGGTACAGGGTCTTGCTACACAGCTTGGACTCATAGTGATCTTCCTGTCTCAGTGCTGGGATTACAGGCATGCACTACCATGCCCGGTGTTGGTGGCAAGCACAGCATGCCCAGGGTTCTGGGGCTTGTAGGGCATTTGCTACTAAGGATCGAACTCAGGTCTTTGACTTTAACAGGCAGGCATTTAGACTGCTGAGCTATCTCCCCAGCCCCAACCATTTGATTTCAATATTGCTCTTTTTTATTTTTATTTTTTTATTTTATTGAGAAATAAATATCAATGAGACAGTTTCAAAACTGATTAATAGGACAGTTTCAGTAATTAATACATTGCACATTGTTATCTTCCTAGTGGTTATCCATAGTACAAGATGCAGACAGAATATCCTGTCCAAACTCTATTCATACAAATCATTTTGTATCTGTATATGCAGAATAGTTAGGATAGATATACAGCTACTTTCGCTTAATTTAATAAGAATGATTTCAATATTTCTCAACTCTAACATGATTCTGAGTTTAGATTTAGAAGAAAGTCCTTAGACATTAGGTAGTCAAAATATTTCATGAAAGAAGAAAATACTCTCCAGAGATGAAGTAATTGTCTATAGCAAATTAGAAACAAGCATGAGATTACAACCTAACAAATTATTGCAGTTGTTGAAAAGTGTGTAGTGTCATTAAAAAACCATAGGCTGTAGTATCAAGAAAGCTGAATTCAGCTATGCCATTAAAAAATACATCACCTTTGAGAAGACACTAAGTCTGTCTTTGTCCCAATTTCATTCTCTGTAAAATGAAATGGATTTATGTCAAGCAAGAATCCTTGCATAATTAAAGTTCTGTGATTCTTTGATTTGTCATATCACCATTCTCTGATCTGCAATCCCATTTTTCAGTGGTGGCCTACTATTCACTGATTTTAATATTAGAGGCCCTCTATGATCAATCTCTAATGTACCATCCTTGATATGTCTCTCCTCCACTTAAACCTCTCTGCCCACCACAGACTGGTGTTCTCTGAACATACTCTAAATGTCCTTTGGGTTTTTACTGAAGTTGTCTGCTCTTTTTGTGAAATACTCTGCTTCACCAACCCCTTTCTTTGATTGTAATATTGTTGAAGGCCATTTTACATAAATAAGTGAATGAATACATAAAATTAAATAAGCCTTTACAATGTGTTAAGCCTAGTCTTAAAGTTTTACATGTAAATACATTCCTTTAATATTTATAAGCCCATAAAATATGTTATTGTTATCATTCCATTCTACAGAACAGTAAACTGAAGCATACGGGAGGTAAGTAACTTGTCACAGCACAGAAAATGCTCATTAAATCTTCTTTCTGGGTACATATCTCCCATCTTCCTTTATAATTTGGCTAAGATAATGTGGCTGACTTCTAGGCAACAAAATATGAGTAGAGTACTATTACACATTCCTACATGTAGTGTTGCCTGTAATCCCCATCTGAGTCATTTTCAGAGCTGTTATGTTAATATAATAGTATCACAAGATGGTACAGCTTCATTCAGCCAGGGTGCTTCTTACTTTGGCTATACACTTATCTGAAGTACACAGCTATTAAAGGCATAAAAAATGAATAAAGGTATAGACAGAACATGAACTCAGAGGCATCCTATCCCTGTCTCTGGCTGCCTTGAATTTCCAACAGAACAGTAGAGAGACCCCTCCTGACCCCGACACCAGCTGTGTTGAGCATCACATGTGTGCCAATTGGAGAGTGGATGAACCACAAAGTCCCAGGTGGCCCTACCCCTTAGTTCTTCCCAGTGCAGGGCATCAAAGGTGACAACCAAAATAATCAGTGACATGATTGATGATGACACCAACACAACAAAAGAGATTTTCACTCCAAGAATGAAGTGTTATTTTATCAGACTGATTGAGAGACAATCTTAGCAGACAGGTTTCAAGAGGGTAAGAGACAAAGATCTCATGAAATACCTTGAGAAACTTAAGCTCAGGCCAGGAGGATCACAGAACTGTATCCTGTGGTAAAAGGATACCTTGAGAGGGTATGGATCTGAAAGAAATATCATTTAGCCCAGTGGTCTACTTCAGCTTCTGTGCCACTGCCTAAATGTGACAGAAACTAGTAGTCTTATTTTCTATAAGACTTTATCTAGGTTACCTAAGTTTCTGCACTAAAATCATAGACCTCTTCTCTCTGGGTAAGGAGCATTCTTGAGTAGTTTTGGTGGTTTATCTGTATTTAACTTATATTTGACTCCATTGTTATCACTGACTTTACTACTATGCCAAGGTGATCTAGTAGTTGTCAATTGACTTTTTTTCTGTATACCAATATTTGGATTGCTTTGGTGGTCATAAAACTACTGTGACTCATTTCCAAAGAACAGGAACAGAAAGTAGGTAGAAATCTTGATGACATAGGCATAAGCAGAGCTCATGAACAAAGACCAAACTGCACAGGAAATACTTCAAAGAATCAACAACTGGGATCTCATCTTATTAAAAAGCTTTTACATAATAAAAGACCAACAGAGTAGAAAGAAAATCTACAAATTGGGGAAAAAAATTATCCAATAGTCCATCACAAAGGACTTCTATCTAGAACATACAAAGAATTCAAAACAATCACATCCCTCAAATTAAAAAAAAAAGCTAATCCAAAAATGGGCAACTGTGGGGCTGGGAAGATAGCTCAAGCAGCATAAGCACTTGCCTTGCAAGTGCAAGGTCCAGAGTTCAATCCCCAGTACAAGAAAAATAAAAGAAGGCAACTGAGACAAGCACACACTTCTTAGATCAAGGAATACAAATGACACATACATAAATGAAAAAATGTTCAACATCACTGGTCATTCAACAAATGGAAATTAAAACAGCACTGAGATTCCATTTCACTTCAGGAAGAATAGCTAAAATCAAGAAGTCAACCAATAACAAATGCTGAAATGGCTGTGGGGAAAAAGGAAACCTGCACTGTTTGTGGGAAAGTAGACTGGTATAAGCACTATGGAAATCAGTATGAATATTCCTCAGCAAACTAGGATTTCAGGTCAATTTTGACCCCACTACTCCCCTTCTGTGTATCTTTCCAAAAGAAATAAAAAACATCATACCACAGTGACATATGCACACCCATGTTTATAGCAGCACAATTTCTAATAGTTAAATTAGAGACAATAAAAATACCCATAAACCAAGGAATGAATAAAAAAGATGTGACTTTTTTATATAATGGAGTACTTCTCAGGCATAAGTACAGATAAACCAGCAACTTTATAGGTAAATAGATGCAACTTGAGAGCATACTCATAAGTCAAATTAATCAGACACATATGTATAAACATCATATTGTCTCATTAGAATGAGAAACAAAATGAGTAAATAAGATAAAAAATGTACAATACATTTTGTGAACCGGGAAGAAACTTCAAAATAGAAGAGAAACTGTAATGGGGGAATGGAAAAGAAAAAATGGGAAAATACATATTTATACACAAGATAGTTAACATAGTCATACAGCTAGTTTTGCTTAGTTCATTGAAAAAAAAAGCTTTGCGCTAATATCATTTGGACAAGATATCATGCCTATATCTTTCATTCTGAATAACTACTATGAAGATAACAATACTCAGTGTATTAGTTATTGTAACTTTCCTACTAACCTGTTTTGAAACTCTGTTTTGTTGTTTTTTTTTCTTTTTAATCAAAAAATTTGTAATATATACCTAAGAGGAAGGAAAAATAAAATGTGTCAAAAAATTCAATAGTATAATATAAATAAGAAACAAATCTAACAGGTGTTATCGTTTTTGTCTAATAGTATCTCCTCCCACCCCACCCAAAGCCTCATGCAGTCACTGGGGTATATTTCTAGAGTTTGTGATTAATTTACAATTGAATGCTGGTATTATGGGTGTACATGCTACATCTGCCCTGTGGCAGCTAGCCTGAAGGACATATAAGGAAGGGAGAAAAGCTTGCTCTCTGCCCCGTTGCTTCTTGTTTCTCCCCTTTACACTTGCTGCTTTGCTGTTTTCCCCAGCCATGAACTGCTGCCGTCTGCCATGGAGCCAGGTGATTATGGACTGTAACCTCTACAAACTGTGAGCTAAATAAACCTGTTTTCCCTTCAGTTTTTTTTTTATTTGAGAGAGAGAGAGAGAGAGAGAGAGAGAGAGAGAGAGAGAGAGAGAGAGGTGTGTGTGTGTCCAGCTCAGCCCACCAGGGGGCGGGCTGGCTGGCATGTGGTGCTGAGGATTGAACCGCGGTCCCTGATGCTTTGCTAAGCTTGTTCTAAGTAGGTGCTTTAGACCACTGAGCCATCTCTCCAGCCCCTCCCTTCAGTTTTGGTGTCAGGTATTTTGGCCCAGCAATGAGTGAAAAGTAACTGAGACATGGGGCACTGTGGCTCACACCTATAATGCCAGCACTCCAGAGGCTGAGGCAGGAGTATAACCACAAGTTGAAAAACAACCTGGGCTACAAAGTGAGTTCAAGTCCAAGCTACAAAACAAAGTGCCATCCTAGCTAATAAATAAATAAATAAATAAATAAATAAATAACAGAAAGAAATCTAGGGCCTACCAAATAGTTCAGTGGATTAAAGCACCTGCTTAGGCAGATGCAGGGGCCAGGAGTTCAATCACCAGGTCTGTATCGGCCCTGCCCTAAAATACAAAAAAAATTTAAAAAAAGAAATCTAGCACATAAAAATCTGCATAGACTAAAAGTGAAAGGATGGAAACATTATCACATATAATAATCCAAAAACAAGCATACAAAATAAAGAAGAAATTATATATTGGTTAACAAAACTATTCAACAGGAAGAGACAATAACTATAAATGTCTATGCACCAGACAATAACTATAAATGTCTATGCACCAAAATATGGCATACCCAACTTCATAAAAAAGTACCAATTAGAAAAGAACAGTTAAACATCAATACAATTACAGAAAGGGGATCTCAATACTCCAATACTGCAAACAGAAACATGAACTAAGCAACAACAACAACAAAAAAGAGTTGAATCAAACTTTTGAACAAATGGATTTAGTAGATACCTGTAAAGTGTTCTACCCAAGAACAGAATACACATCTTTTTTACCACACATTGTATTTTTTCCAAAATAGTCCACATTCTAGTGAATAAAGTGTGCCTCAGCAAATACAAAATAACTGAAATTTTACCATGCATATTATCAGATCATAGTGCCAGGAGACTAAAAGTCAGTGGCAAAAGAAATGACAGAAACTATATACACATATGGAAAATGAACAACACACACTTGAATGATTAACACATCACAGAGGAATTTAATGAAAAAATAAGAGAGTTCCTAGGTACAAATGATAAACAAAACTTATGGGGCACAATAAAAGCAATCCAATAAAAAAGTTTATAGCTGTGAAAACACACATCACAAAAACAGAAAGAGCCCACATGAATAACCTAATGCTGAATCTCAAAGTCTTAGAAAAATAAGAATAACCTAAACCCAGAGCCTTTATAAAGAAAGAATTATGAAGATTCAAGCATAAATTAATGAACTGGAGAGTAAAACACAATGCAATGAATGAATTAAACAGCTGATTCTTGGAAAGGATGTTCAAAATACCCTTAGCCAATCTTTAGTGTTTTTTTTGTTTGTTTGTTTGTTTGTTTGTTTGTTTTTTTACCAAAGATCAAACTGAAGACCTTGTGCTTGCTAGGCAGGTGCTTATGCTGCTGAGCTAGCTCCCTGCCCCCTCCAGCCACTCTTAATAAAGGGAAAAAAAGACAGAAATCAGTGCAAGTAGAAACAAAAAACAGAAAATAACAAAAGACACCACCAAAACCTAGAAAATTGTTAGCAATTTACAAAATTACAAAGAATTGGAGGACGCAAAAGAAATGGAGCAATTTCTATATTCATATGAGTTACCCAAAGTGAAAAGACTTAGAAATCTAAAGCAAACCCAAAACAGCCAACAGAACTGAAGCAGTAATAAAAACCTATGTACCAAACAACAAAAGCTAAAGACCTCATGGATTCATAGACAACTTCCACAAGAACTTCAGGGACAATCTCACACCAAAACCTCTTCAAACTTTTTAATAAAATGAGAAGAAAAAAGTATTTCCAAAATCATGCTAAAAAACTAATGTTACTCTGACTTTCAAAACCAAACAAAGGAGACGACCCAGGACAGCGGGATCCTGAACAGACCCAGAGCGAGGGCC
>NW_004524693.1:9472291-9474361 GCF_000260255.1 Octodon degus | reverse complement strand
TTTATTTATTATTTCTTGCCTATATATTGTAATATGAGAAACTACTTTGGCAGTAACAATACACAATGCACTAACCATTGTTACTCTCCTAAAATCTTGTTTTGAGATTTTGTACCATTGTTTTTATTTTTTTCTTTAAAATAAAAATAACTGATGTCAAAAAAAAAAAACAAAGATCTCTCTAACGAACATGAATGGAAAATCTACAACAGCATATTCAGAAACAGGATGTGAAAAATCATCAAAAACACAGTGCAGCATGACCAGGTAGGCTTCATCCCAGGGAAGCAAGGATGACTCAATATGCACAAACCAGTAAATGTAACTCATCACATAATCAGAAGCAAGGACAAAAATCACATGGCCCTCTCAACAGATGCAAAAATAGTCTTTGATAAATTTCAACATTTATTCATGATTTTAATATCCCTGAAAAAATATATGTAAAAGATTTTTATTTCAACGTGACAAAACCTGTTTATGAGCAGTGTGCTGTCAACATCACATTAAATGTGGAAAATCTGAAAGCCTTATTTCTAAAATTGGAAACAAGAGAAGAATATGCATTACCACCACTTCTGTTCAATACAGTCCTCAAAACATCAGCCAGAACAATCAGGCAAAAAGGAAGAAATAAGGATATACATAGGAAAGGAAGAAGTTAAATTATAATTATTTGCAGATGACATGATGCTTTACTCACAAGACCAAATAAACCAAAAAACCCACATCAAAACATTTCCAATACACTATTGATAACCAAATTCAGTAGTTTAGCAGCATGCAAAATAAACACATAAAATCAACATTTTTCCTAAACATTAATTTTGTACTCACTGAAAAATCAATTTGTAAAATAATACAAAAGAATCTCACAATTAAGTACTTAAATAGTAGCCTAAGTAAGAAAGTGAAAAACTTCTACAATGAAAAATTACATCACTCTGAAAAAGGAAATAGAGGAGGACATTGAAAAAAAAATCAGGGCCAGGGAGACAGCTCAGTAGAATAAGTGCTTGCCTGGCAAGCACAAGGTCCTGAGTTCAATCCCTGGTTCTGCTAAAAAAAAAAGTATCTTCTATTCCTGGAAAGACAGGGCCAAAGTAATCAAAATGGTTATACATCCAAAACTGACATACAGATTTAATACAATCCCAGTCAGAATAATAGCATTATTTTTCATGAAGCAGGATAAAACAATTGGGTCAAGGCTCATATATTTCATCACATACTAAAGTAAAATGAAAAGAAGACCAGTGATCTAAATGGTACAACAGACACATTAAATCTGCTGGAAGATGAAATAGGCACGTACAGACTTTCGTAGAATCTACATGACACAAAAAATAATACCAAAAAACAACAAATGAGACTGTATTAAATTAAAAACAATAAAGGAAACCAGTAACAGAATGAAGAACCCACCTACAAAATAGGGGAAAATCTCCATCTATTCCTTTGAAAGAAGACAAACATCTACCATATATAAAGAACTCAAAACTTAGTCCCTCCATAAAGACCCAATCAAAAACTGGACAACTGAAATCAACAGATACTTCTCAGAAGAAGTACAAATTGCCAAGAAATACAGGACAGAGGTTGAACATCATTGATCAGTAGAGAAATGTAAATTGATACTTCTTCCAGATATTATCTTACCCCAGGAAGAATGGCTATCATCACTACTGTAATAATAACACATGCTGGTGAGAATGGGAAAAAAGAATGTTTCTGCATTGCAAGTGGGAATATGGACTAGTACAACCTATATGAAAATTGGTGTGGAGATTTCTCAGAAAACTAAAACTGGAAATTCCATTTGACCCAGCTAGCTCTCTTCAGATATTCTCGCAAAGGAGTTAAACTTATATTACAATGATACATGTACTCTCATGTACATAGCTGCACAATTTATAATGGGTGGATATTGGAAAGAGTATGTATGTCCATCAACAGAGGAATAAAGAACATGTGATATTTACACATAAGGAATTCTATGCCATAAAGACAGACAAACTTGAGGCATTATAGACAAATAAATGCAGCTTACAAACATGCTAACTAAAATAA
>NW_004524693.1:9455623-9472146 GCF_000260255.1 Octodon degus | reverse complement strand
CCATTGTTTCAATAATGTTTTAATATATATACTAATTTGTTTCATTTTTACTACTACTTTCTCTTAGTTCATTGAAAAAAAGTTTTGAGCTAATATCTGTTTCTTTTTTTTGTTTTGTTTTGTTTTTGGCGGAACGGGGGATTGAACTCAGATCCTTACACTTGCCAGGGAAGTGCCTATTCTTCTGAGCTATCTCCCTGGCCCACTGTTTCTTCTTTGTAAGAGAGATTCTTTTTTATTATTTTTTTAATTAATTAATTAGTATAGGGTTTCATTATGTAGCTCAGACTCATAGTGATCCTTCTGTCTCAGCCTTGCCAGTGCTGGGATTAAAGGCATGCACCACTGCACCGGATTTTGGGGTCAGCAAGACATGCCCGGGTTTCTGGGCCCCTCAGCATGCAGTACCAGGGATCAAACTCAGATCCTCACACTTGCCAGGAAGGCACTTAGACCACCAAGCTATGTCCCTAGTCCTGTAAGAGAGATTCTTTTTTGTCATTGTCTTATACCACAGCTAACTACTATGAGGGTAACGATACATGGTATAACATTGTATTGTTCCTTCTTTAATGATTTGCTATAAAATTTGCTTTATTTTTTCATAAAACAAAAAAGATTTTGGATTTCAATAAGATGTTATCAAATTAGTATGCCTTGAAGTATTGAATTGTTTACCTTGTTAAAGGAAACTGTTAATATCTAAAAAGAATCCCACTTCTTCTTGCAGTGAAAATATACACTGGATTTTTAATGTTCTGATTGGAGATTCAAAAAGATAGTGTAAGGGCTGGTAGGATAGCTCAGCAGACTAAGTGCTTGCCTAGGCAAGCTTAGGGACTACAGTTTGATCCCTGGCACCACATGCCACTCTGGCCCAGGCCCCAGGTGGGCTGAGCCAGCCACTGAGACCAGGTGTCGGGGTACACACCTACAATCACAGTGCTGGGGAGCTGAAAACAGGAGGATCACTATGAGCCCAAGCTACATAATGGAGCCCTGTACCAACTACACACGCACACACATACACACACACACACACACACACACACACACAAAATAGATAGTGGAACCTGGGATAGAGCTAAAGGAAGAGAGACAGAAGCCTATGTATTCATTTATTAAAGGACCTTAATAGACAACCATAATGCAGCAAAGCATAGTATTGCTAGCTAGAAGTTTCTTTATTTTTTTATTTTTCAAAAGAATAAAAATAGTTTTAAAAAATCCATTAGAAATAATACAAAATTGTAGTACCAAGATAGCTCAGTGGATGAAGCACCTGCTTAGGCAAGTGCCAGGACCTGGGTTCAATCCTTGGCACCACAAGCTGCTCCAGCCCTGCCCTCCAGGTGTGTTGAGCCGGCCACTGAGACCAGGCATGGTGGCATATGCCTGTAACCCCAGAGCTGGGGAGGCTGAAAACATGAAGATCACTATGAGTTTGAGCTGTGTATTGAGACCCTGTACCAAATACATAAAAAAGAAAGAATAAAAAATTTTACTAAACAGTAGAAATTCAACAATGTTTGTTACATTGCATAATGCCGTGTTCGAGTTAGTTGTTTAGGTTACCAAATATAAGCATACAAAATTGGCTGAAAATGTATAAGAAATTTAAAAAGAAAAGAAAAAAAAAACACTACTTGCTCCTTTCAATAGAGCAGCCAAAATCAGCAGTACAATTATTCAAGCTATCCTGTGTATATGCATATATATTACTTTTTCCCTTCTTTCTTTTTTTTTTGTCCTTTCCCTCTTCCCAGTTGTTCCTTCCCTTTGAACAGATTCTTTCTATTTCACAATATTTATTGTACTTTTCACATTTTATTAACTCTTTCAGGTTCTTACAGTAGCTCAAGGTCCTATTGAACCCAGTTATTCCCCTCCTCGGTATTTTTCCAGAAGAACTGAAAATATCATACCACAGAAATACATGTGCACCTGTGTTTATAGCAGCACAATTTGGCATAACCAAATCTTGGAAGCAACTCAAATGCCCATCAACTGAGAAATGGATAAAAAGATGTGCTGTTTTTATACAATGGAGTATTAGTCACCTATAAAAAATAGAAGTTTCAAAGGAGTGAGCTTTTATTACAAAAATGGAAGAGCAGGAAGAAACATTGAGCAGTAAGGTCATTTACCTCATTTACCTCCACTTGGAAGCTGCCAAACGAATGCCTCCCTTATAGAAGACTACCCAAGAAGTCAGTTTTCAATTAAGGTTATCAGAAATAAAGAACTTCCCATGAAGAGTTCAATGCTTCAACTGGGTGGATGGGGAGCACTTTTGTTATCTGGCATCATTAACCTGAAACAAAGATCGTTCAGAACACTTGAAAACCCTCATGTTCTCTGTGAGACAGAAACAGGCAATACAAATTCTGGGAATCGGAGGTTGAATGTTAGTAAAATAAGCTGTCTTTTTAAGTTACTTTAGGCTTTAGGTTTCAGCTTTTGCAATTCTAATTGAGTTATTAGCCACCCACCCTTCACAAATCTTCAACTGTTCTTCATTCCTCAACCTATTATTTTCCTCAAAATGAATCAGCTAGGACAGTTTGCCTAGGGAAATGCTATTTTCTGACTTACTTCTGCAATAATCAGAGAAACAGAAGGCAAAGCTGGAAATAAGCAAACGGAGGACTGAACTGCACTGTGGAATTTGGAGGTTCTTTATCCTTCCCCTAGCCCCTATGTATTTTCCAACCTCCTTTTTTCATTATTGCTCCATTACTATTGAGCACATTTAAGACATTTTCTCTTCTAACTCCCTATCCTCATTAAATTTTAATACTAAAAAAATAAAAAAATTTAATACCACATGTGTAGTATAAACCTACTTTTGTACTTTTGTTCTGGGGGAGGGGTGGAATTCCATACTATTATAATGTCAAAAGTTCCTTTTACCATAAGAGCCAATATTTATTCCCTTAGGGTTACGATTGCTCCTGTGAAAAATACATGTCATAATAAAAAAAAGCATCTCCAGTAATAAAGAATTAAAGCACAGGGCAGAGCCTGTTGTGAAATGTCTTGGAAATGGGAACAAAGGGAAGCTAGGCCTCTACCTAAGCCACATCATGTAGGGAACATTTACTGCTACAGATAGGCAGAATGTCACCAATAATTAGAAGGTCTCACTTGAAATGCAGATGTCTACAGTTGTCTATTTATCTTGGTTAATCCCTTTAGGTCCCTCTGGTTCCTCTTGCAACTGGTATCTGAGTTGAGCTCATCAGCAACAAAGTAGAACCTGTACCAAAATGAGTACCTTGAAGTATACAGCTGTTCCATGAAGTGAACTTTGGCATGCTTCCCTTGTCACAAAGACCCAGCAGGGGCTTTTGGGCAGAGCTGTCCATCTTTAGTGCACACTAAACCTCCTATTTATCCCTGCCTCCTTCCCCCCACTATGTATGGTTCCTAAGGCAGCCCTCTGAGAAGGCTGCCCTCTCAGATCTTCAAAGACTGCTTATTAGCTGAGAAGCACCAGGGCAAAGAGGGGCCTACACTAGAGAGCCATATGGTTCCTCAGAGCCCATCTTCTGACTAGGCTTTGAGGGAGCTGGGAGTCATGATTGAAAACTGAGTTGAAGAAAGAGCACTTTTGTCCCTCACACTCAGCCTGCTTGAACCTTGGCAGACTGCCATAGTCAGATGGTCTGTTATTAACCAGGATCTGATTCACCTAAGCCTCCTTTCCACCTGAAAAACAGCCAGTCCACCCTCAAATTTTAAGCCTATATTTGCATTTTAGAGAGCTCAGATATTTTCTCATCTCTCAAGTCCACCTGACTTCAGAGCATGTTCCCTGACACAGTCTGGTCTGGGATCAAACAAAAATCAAAACTTTGACCTCATTTCTTAGAAACATGTTAGGCCCACATGATAGTCGTCAATGCTTTGCATTTCTCACTGATTTGCCTTAGAAAGGACTCCAGTGGAAATTGCAGGACCCCATCAACAACACAAAAAGGAACCTTCAAGTACACTCTTGACTCAGACTGAGTGCACTTCCTAATGGACTTACTGAAAATTGTGCATTTTGTGTTTTTGCCAAGATAGACATCAATACAATTAATAAATGCTGCTGCAAAACAGTAACCAGACCACACAGTCTATTTCATGGGGAGACACAGCAGACACTGATCAAAAAAGAATGCCACAGGGTCCCCTGTAGGAAGATGCTCATAAAAGGCAAAAGTGTCATCAATGTAAAAGAATAGCCTTGTGGATCCAGAAACCAAGAGCTGAGGTCATGACAACCAAATGACTATTTTCCCTTAGCACAGTCTTCTGTGGAAAAAATGATAATTAAATCACCTTTATTGATCCCAGCCAGCACTCAGGCCCGGGGTGTGAGAGGGGCTGCCAGGGGTCTGCCAGATCCTCATTCCAGCCAATGCCCAGGGCCGGCGAGTGAGTGGGACCTTCCCAAGCCCTCCAGATCCTCATTCCAGCCAGCACCCACTCCCAGCACCTGTGTGTATGGGACCACCCACCAGCCCTCTGGATGCTCATTCAAGCTAGCAACAAGCCCCAGTGTGTGGGAGGGATCACCTGCCCACTCACCGGATCCTCATTCCAGCCAGCACCCAGGCCAGGCATGTGTGGGGAACTTCCTCCATCAGACAGGCCCTGGGGTAGAACCCTGCAGCAGAACTCCCTACAGAGAGGCTAGAGGCATGACCTACCCAGCTGATGAAGGAGCAGACTATCTTGACAGAGTGGCACAGAGGGTTCACTTCCAAGGGCTGCAGAAAGAAGTGGAGCACAGCAGCCAGACCCAAGCGACACCCACTGGGACAATTTTGAACTTGGTAGATGTGGACCTGGTGCTAAGGTAATAACTACATCAAAGCTCTACACCAAAGGTCAGAAGACAGCAATATACAAATTGACAAAGAGAAGGGGCAAAATGAATTCTCAGGCCTCAAGCACACCCAGAACAAATGCAGGAAACAATAGCATAGAAGAAATTGGAAATCACACACCTGAAATCTCTGAAATAATAGCATCTGAAGTAAAGAAACAACTGCAGAAAGGTATATAGGAAATCAGATCAAAAATAATTTCTTTTTTGTAGGGTTGGACAGAACCAGGGATTGAACTCAGGCCCTTGCGCTTACAAGGGAAATGCTTATTCTACTGAGCCATCTACCCAGCCCCCAGAAATAATTTCTGTAGTAAAAAAAGAAATAACTATAATGAAAGAATTACTTTTTTACTGCATCCTAGTAGTTTTTAAGAGATCCTTTCTTACATTTTCACTAGCTGCACCAACGTCTTCAGGATCTGAAACTCTGTCTTCACTTTCACTTGAATGGTTTTGCAAGTTTGTGATTGAGATTTTAAATTCCTCTATATCTCTTTGACTCTGCTTCATGTGATCTATTTCTTTCTTGTATTGCTTATTCAAGGAATCCATCATTTTTCTAATTTCTATATTTTTATCAATGCCTTGTTTAGAGTAGCTATTAATTCTTTTACTGAATTGTAGATATTGTTGAATTTCTTGTTTAATTTCATCTGTGATCCATTGGTTGCTGAGTAGGGTGTCATTTAATTTCCATGTATTTAAGGTTTTTTCTGGTTTCTTTTGTCATTTATTTCTAGTTTCATTGCACTGTGGTCAGATAATGTGCATGGGATAATTTCTGTTTTCTTGCATATACTTAAGCATGACCTATGGACCAGTATGTGGTCTATTTTAGGAAATGACCCATGTGCAGCTGAGAAAAATGTGTATTCAGCTGTGTTTGGGCGGAACACTCTGTATATGTCCAACAAGTCCATTTGTTTCAAACTCTGGTTCAGTTCTGTTATTTCTTTGCTAAGTTTTTGTCTGGTCGACCTATCTTTCAGAGATAAGGGTGTTTTAAGGTCTCTTGTTAAAATTGTGGTATTGGATACTTAGGCATAACATGGAACAGGTATTTTTCATCAAGTATTGATATGTTGAACTTTAAGTCACTACAGAATATGAAGAAAAAACATCTAAAAATTAGAATATATTTTTTAAATTGGCATAAAAATTATATAATTCTTATGTTTACACATAAGTCCAAAAATCTAACCATATACAATCTTGAAGCAGGAGAGTCCCACAACATTCCTTTTTCTGTTTCCTGCCTTCTTTCACCACCCCCTTCTTTTTGAACAATCATCTGCCCGAGAGACAGCACAGCAGCACCTGGCTTTTCATGACAAGCAGCCCATATTCAGAAGACCAGAATGACAGGCACTCCAAGCATGAACCTACTATTACAAATTGCCATCTTCAGTGCAGTTCCTTAGTTCACAGGTATCAGTATATATAGTTAGTCAGGGTGAGAATCTTTCCAATTAACTGCTATATTCAAAAATCTTCTGCAGATTCTCAGGATCATTGCCCTGCCCTTCTTCTACATATAACTATATGGCTTATCACTGTCATGTTTCCTAGCTCTTCTCCTTTCCCTCTCTTAATTAGTTAGTCCTCAAGTTCTTGCTTTCCTTTTAGTTGTATTATACCTTTCTATTTGTATTTCTTCTTTTGTGTTCTTATATGAGGGAAGCTATACAGTATTTACACATGTGTGTCTGGTTTATTTCAATTATGAGTATATCTTCAAGTGGCATTCACTTCAATATAAAGACTTCGAGTTCCTCCATATGTTTATGTATTTGATTCTTTACTGCACTTCCTATTAATTCAGGGAATTCTTTTTTCATTTCCCATCTGAGTTCCTCTATACCTTTCTGCAGTGGTCTCTATTTCAGAAGCCATTGATTCATTGATTTCAGCTGCGTGATTCCCAATTTATTCTGTGTTAGTGTCCTCTGCACTTGTTTAGGTGGTCTTGGGGTCTGAGATTGCATTTTGCTCCTTCTCAGTGTCATTTTGTGTAGCACTGCCTTTTGACCTTTGTTGTAGAGCTTTGGTGCAGTTATATCCTTAGCACCTACTGAAGTTCAAGTGCAAGTCTACCAAGGTTGAATTCATTCATCTGTTTCTGGCTTGGGTCTGGCTGCTGTGCTCTGTTCCTTCTGCTGCCGCCCTTGGGGGTGAACCTGTTGTGCCCCTCTGGCAAAATGTTCTGCTCCTGGACTAGCTGGGTGGTTCTGTCCCCTACTCTCTCTGCATGGATTGCAACTGCAAGGTTTCACCTCGGGCCTGTATGCCAGGCCTGATCTGAGTCTGGAGGGGACAAGTTGGAGCAGGGTGGAGAAGAAGCTCTCCCACACACTCACCAGGCCTGGACTAGGACTGGATCTGGGGTTCCCCAGAACACGGCAGAAATTCTCTCTGGGTGGGCAGGGTGAGGTGGCGTGCTGCGGAGTGGTGCTGAGGGTCCCAAGGGGGTGGAAGAGGGTCTCACCCATACTGTGCCTGGGCTTGTACTGGCAGTTCCCGCCTGCACAGGGTAGCCGGAAGCTTTCCTACACCCTCACTGGGCCTGGGCTAGGACTGGATCTGGGGGTCCCTAGTCGCGGTGGAAATTCTCACGCGGCGGGTGGGTTGGGGGGGTGCTGCAGAGTTTTCGGGGGATCCCAAGGGGTGGAAGAGGGTCTCATCCTTGCTGTGCCTGGGCTTGGACTGGCAGGTCCCACCAGCACAGGGTAGCTGGAATCTCTCCCACACACTTACTGGCCCTAGGCTAGGACTGAAAAGAATTACTAAGTGCTTCTAAAGAAGACTGATATAAAAATAGAGAAGAATAGAAAAATGATGGAATCCTTGAATGAGCAATATAGGAAAGAAATAGAATGCATGAGGCATATTCAATGAGATATACAGGTAATTAAAACCCCAATCACATGCTGGCAAAACCATTTGAATGAAAGTGAAGATAGAGTTTCAGAACTTGAAGACACCTTTGTAGCTAGTGAAAAAGTAAGAAAATATCTTTTTAAAACAACTAGGATGCAGGAAAAAATAATTCAACATCTGCAAGATGATGCAGAAATAAACAATGTAAGACTAATAAGCATAAACAAGAAAGGAGTCAATACAAGTGATATAAAAAGAATATGTACATAAGTAATAGCAGAAAACTTCCCAAATATGGGGATACAGTCTGACATTCAGTAACTGAAGTATAAAGAACTTCAAATGACATCAACCCAATTAAGACCACACCCAGACATATAATAATCAAGATCCCAGAAATTCAGCACAAGAACAGTATACTAAAAGCCACTAGAGAAAAGAAACAGATCACATTTAAAAGAAAACTGCTCAGACTAATGACAGATTTCTCTTCACAAACCATCAAGGCAGGAAGTGCAAGGAGGAAAGTACTCCAAGTCTTGCAAGAAAACAAATTCCAACCCAGACTGCTATACCCTACAAAACTCTCCTTCAATTTTAATGAAGAAGTGAAATACTTCCATGACAAAGAACAACTAAAGAATTTCATAATGACAAAGCCAACCCTAGACAGACTACTAAACAACATCCTAGACAGGGACCAAATGACCACAACTCTTGAATGAGAATGGAAAGAACCCACCAAATAGGGCAAATAAACACAGGAGAAAAAGAGGTATACACTAGCAGGCAAATAATATGTCAAACATAAATCAGTACATCTCAGTTATAACCATCAATGTAAAAGGACTCAATTCACCAATTAAAATAAATAGATTAGCACAGTGGATTAGGAAGCAAAATTCAACAATATGCTGCATAAGAATTCATCTACTGATCGATTGGTTTATCTTCAAAGTTTGTCCAGCTGGTTATTTCAACAGTTCTATGATTTGTGCCTCAGGAACACAGTTGTTTTCATGAATCGTAAATAATGCTTTGTCCTGGCTTCATGGCTTATTGACTTAGAAATAAATTTTCTGCAAGATTAGAATTCAGTGTAGATGCTTCCAAAGTCCTTTTTAATTTGAACATGGGAAAATTAGAGAAAGCATATACTAAAAAAAGAAAAGGTACTCTATACTGTGCATCTTAGTTTTGGAATATGTCTATAAAATAAACATGTATACACTGTTTTCAAATGCTGTAATTATTTTAAATAAAAAGTTATTTAAATCATAGTCTCATTGTTAAATGATAAATTCTCTTCTAATTCTAGAGAAATATATAAGAAAACTAAGAAATCTTATTGGAAAAGATTATCATTTTTTGTGTTATATTCTAGATATTTCTTCAAAATAGGTATTTGATTGATAGATCTTCATTTGGCTTCCGATCTGCTTATTGATTTTGAATTTTTTTCTCTTTTTGTATTAATGTTTAGGTTTTGATTTTGGTTATGTAGCTTTTACTATTTTTAATGTGAAAATATGTGCTCTTGTATTTATCTTTCTTCTGTTTTCAACACTTCTGTGGTCTGAAATTTTATACTTCTTGTTGTTTGTTTAATCCTATAATCCTGTGAGTAGATTTCAGACCACTGTTCTTGATCCTTCATTTTGTTTTTTAATTTAATGAGAATTTTTGATTTGTGTATATGTGACATGCACAACAATCCTGACTGCTCTCCATGTCATCAATTGTATGAAAGTTATGAATATAATACATTTTGTATTTTTTATAAAATATGAAAAAAATGAAATGAAAAAATAAATCACCTTTATCAATTGCCTATTCCAAGGGATTCAGGACTCTACTAAACAAGCCAATGTGCCCTTCATCATCACTGTTTCCTTTTCTTTTTCTTTTTTTTTTGGCAGAACCGGGGATTGAACTCAGGCCCATGCGCTTGCCAGGGAAGCTCTTATTCCACTGAGCCATCTCTCTGGCCCCACTGTTTCCTTTTCAAATGAGGTCATGTTTTGCTTATATTTTAATAAAGGAGTGAGAGGTAGGGAGGGAATGAGAGTGGGAAAGAGAGTCATTTTTACCTGACATATCATAAAAAGTAAAGATAAGTATGAATCTCCTCACACACATTTGCACACACATACACATGCTGTGAACACACACAGATGATGCTATAACTGGCAGATAACATGGTATTATTTGACAGACCTACAGAGGTCTACACAAGACCTCTCACACAAAGTATCACTTTTCCTATGACCCTTCTTCATGCATCTCTGTTGGTCTCCCCAGGGCCGTACAGTACCAGGCAGGTAGGAGGTAGCCAATGAGTGTAAGTGATACACAACAGAGGCAGAATTGCTCTCCCTACAGGACATACTGAGCAAGAGGAATGTGATCTAGATTCCACCACAGATGACACTGACCTTCATTGGGCAACCTCTATAATGACTCACTTGATTGAATTTGGAAAGAATGTCTTTCACCACCATCTGGGCCCTAGCAGATAGGAGTCAGTAAATAGTCTGCATTTCTTAGATATCCTTTCTAACTCTCGAGGTCTAGCGCAGAGCAAATACTCTTATGCTTCTCCTTCCTTGCTTGCTCATAGAAGATCTCATTAATCAAGAATATTCACTTCCCCATTCAACTCAGATTTAGACTCAAAAAATAGCATCTCCCAAGGTCTTCAAAAATAGCATCTCTCAAAAAATAGCATCTACCTTTTACCTGAGTTTGGCACACAAAATGAACTCTATTTGCTGTCTTAGGCCTAGAGTAGATTCATATGTCCTTGGGGCATATGAATGTCCTCTACCTGCATATTGTAGAAGCCTTCCCAAGGGCATCAATATTCCAGGCATATTTTTGCCCCACAAGAGCATAAAAGTTCTTTGGAAGCTATAGACACCGCTGGGCATGTCTGCTGTCCCTGACAGAGCTAAGCTCTAACTAGTGCCAATGCACAAGCTTGATCTGCTATTAGCATGGAGGAAGACTGACTTCAAATACCAGGAATACAATTCATCAGAAACTCCAAGTCATTATCATTCACGTGGTCTTCCTCCTTTCTCCTACCTTCTTCCCCAAACAACAACAATAAAAATACATTATATTTTCAGGAAATAGAAGAGACAAAGAAGGAAGTTCCTATTAGCATTTTTGGACCAAGAGTCCACAAACCACAGCTCCTGGGCCAAATCCACTACATTGTCTTTATAAGTAAAATTTCATTAGAACAGGACCATGTTTATTCATTTAAATATTGTTCATGCCCATTTCATACTATAATGGCAGAGTTGCAGTAGATAACAATTGTGTGTCTCACTGAGCCAAGGTATTTATTTTCTGGTCATGTGTAAAAGAAATTTGCAGGTTCCTGGCTTAAATCACTCAGCACTGGTCACAAACCAGTGATTTATACTTCCTCATTACTCCTCTTTTTCTCTTCAACTCCATTCCTTTTTGCATACCCACAAAAAGAGAGAGAGAGAGAGAGAGAGAGAGAGAGAGAGAGAGAGAGAGAGAAAGAAAAAGAAGAAGAAAAAGAAAAAGAAGCCAGTAGTGGCTAGGAAGAGGAGCAAAAACATAAGAAGGCAAACTAAAAATATTCTTGTCAGCCATGGCCACATTTTTCTGGGACACAGAGCCAGGGGACTGTATTTCAATGTGTACATTCAGAGAGCTGGAGGTTAGAGTCAATGTAAAAAAACACATTTTGGAAATGGTGTTTTTGTGTAGGTGTAACAGAAGGTGTGTTATCTACAAGAGTTCACAACGTTTCATGTTTATTTGGAAAATCCACTTGCCCCCTTCTTACCAAAAGTGCTTCCAATTTTTAAACTCTATTTCCACTTGGAGGTGAGAGTAGAGACCAGGATGGGGCAGGAGAGGGGATACATAGGGAAGATTTACTTATGCATCTCTACTCTTTAATTTCTTTCCCTAAACTAGTTAGCAACATGAGATGCCAGCTATTGTGGCAATAGCACTTAAAGGATGATTCTTGATTCTTTTTTTTTTTTTTTTCAGTATTGGGGATTCAACTCAGGTCCTTGAGCTTGCCAGGCAAGTGTTTATTCTACTGAGCTATCTCCCCAGCCCAGATTCTTGATTCTTGAACTGTCAATAGAAAGTTTAAGTAATGGTGAACACAGAATGCAGTTTTCTTAGTATCCCATCCCCAACCTACTTCATAGTGCTAGATATCAGGACAAGTGCCAAGTGCACTCTATTACTGAGTTGACGGCTCCCCCAGCCGTCTCTTTCTTTCAAATTGCTTTAAGTGGGTAGCAACTGATTCCTACAAGTGAACAATTTGGAACCAGAACCTAAGCCTAACTCTCTGGCTGTATTCCAGGTTGTATTAATCAGTACATGCTGTCTCAAAGTCTGGTTCATTGCTGGGTATGTCCTTGTTCTTTCTACAATTCTTTCTGTCAAAACTAACTCTCATAAATGGAATCGAGGGGGCTGAAGGTGTAGTTCAGTGACAAAGCACTTGCCAAGAATGCATGAGACACTGGGTTCTTTTTTATTTATTTATTTTGTACTTTTAGTAAGGGCCTACAGGTTTTCACTACATAGATTGGACTCCTAGTGATCTGCCTGTGTTCAGCCTCCCAAGAGCTGGGATTACAGATGCACACCACCATGCCCAGTCTCATTTGCTGTCTCAGTGTGCCCCAGGGGCAGGGCCAGCACAGAACCCCAAGGATCGAACCCCGGCTGGTGTGTCTTCCTAAGCAGGTGCTTTAATCTGCTGAGCTATTTGACTGGCCCCAGGCACTGGGTTCTATTCCAAGTATTGAGATATGTGGAGGAAAGTATATACACAGGAGAGGAGATACCCAGAACGGTTCTAGGGAACAAAGAAATGTTCTTTATCCCTTGAAGTCACATCAATATTTCAGATTTAATGTTTTTGTTGAAGGGCTTTTTCCTTATTTTGGTCCCTTCCTTGTCTTTAAAAGTGACTGCAATGCACCAGCATGTCTCACATGTGCCTTCCCTTGCCCCATTTTTCAGTACCAATCCATCTTTATTCTCGGTTTGATGTCAGCTACTTATTCAGAGAAGTTTTGCTGATTCTCTGGAATTGGTTACACCCTTTCAACCATACCTACTCCCATACTTCTCATACTTGATAAGATATGAATTATTTGTTTTATGTCTGTCTCACACACTTGAAGCAATGACTTAGTGGATCTACTTTGCATATCATTGTACCGCTTTTCTCTAGTACAGAGGTCAGCAATTTATAGCCAATGGATCAATTTGAACTTAGTTTGTTTTATGAATATATTTGTATTGGCATACAACTACACTAATTTGTTTATATATTATTCAAGTCTGTTTTCATAACTACAATAGCAGAATTGAGTAATACAGTTGCAACAGAAATCAGGTGACCTGAAAACCTTATAAAATATTTGCTATTTTTTTTTTTTTTCGGAACCGGGGATTGAACTCAGGTCTTTGCACTTGCTAGGGAAGCGCTTATTCCACTGAGCCATCTCCCCAGCCCTTATGTGTTTCTTATAGATAAAATTATCCAGCTCTGGCTATCTCATAAATAATCAACAGATATTTGTTTTGCAAATAAGCATATGTATTATTTATGTATTGTTTACATAGAACTCACTGTTGGCAGATACTGTCCCAAGGATCTTACAAATATTAATGTATTTATTGCTCATAACAACTCATATGATAGGTAGTATTATTTACGTGTTATAGAGGAAGACACTGGGAAACAGAGGTTCGGTATCTTGCCCAAGATCACAAAGCTTGAAGCTGCAGAATCTATGCTACTTGGTGGAAACAGACCATGGATATGATCTAGTGTGCTGGTGTCCAAATGTGAAAATTTCTGAGTGTTTCTGAGAAGGGTAAGGAAGGATGTGGTCAAAGCAGAAGTAAGAGATAAAGTGGTCTAGTTGCACATAACCCCAGAGACTCAGTTAATGCCTAGAAGAGGTGAAAAAATATGAATAAGAAAAGCATCATCAGGATTTTCCCATAGCTAAGGGAACTAAGAATTTTTTTTCTCTAAAATTAAGCTTGGGTTATTTTTTCCCTCCCTATGATTTACTAACTGATTAAAGCTTCTAGTTCATTCAGAGTCTGAGCCAATTTGTTTTACTCTTGTGATGCCAAATGTTCTGCTTCTCTTCTGCTTTAGCCAACTATATTCCAATACCTCCCACCATAGAACAAGGCAAGAATACATGATTGGTTTGATAATCATCCTGAAAAAACAAGTAACCCAAAAACTACAGTAGTGTTATGCATTTCCTTTTCTTGTCTCTGCAATTGCCTGGGCTATAACTCCAACTGCTAGTAGGAAAGAGTGGCAAATGCCATCAAATGTGGTTGTAGTGCCAAGGTCCCTTCTTGAGCCACCCATATAGTCCTTGTTGTTGGTATGGATTCTTTGTGTATGCTAGAGGCAGTCAATTTGCTGGTTAGACTTCGGAGATCTTGTGTGGTATCAGCAGAAGCAGATAGCTGAGCAAGTTTGAAGAGAGACCAAGAGGGTCTGTTTTCCTTTCCTCGGAAGTACCAGTATAATTTCACCATATTATAAACATAATGAGGGCATGGCATGAAAATCTGGGTTAATTTGGGGCTAGACATACCTGGAGACTTCAGAGCTTAAAGCCAAAGGCAATCTGAAAGCCACTGATCAGTTGAAAAGCTGAATATAAAATCCAGTTAGACATTCCAGCTGAAATGCCAGGTTTTTTTTTTTTTTTTGAACTGCGGATTGAACTCAGGCCCTTGCACTTGCCAGACAAGCGTTTATTCTAATGAGCTATCTCCCTGGCCCTGAAATGCCAGGTTGAATAGACATACAAATGGGACAGAATCTGGGCTCTGCAAAGCTGGTTAGAAAAATCAATAGGAAAGGGCTGACCAGATAGCTCAGTGGACTAAAGCGCTGCTTAGGCAGGCACAGGGACCAGGTTCGATCCCCAGTCTGCTGTGCCAGCCCCACCCCCAGGGTATGCTGAGACATCAAATGAGACTAGGCATGGTGGCACACACCTATAATCCCAGCACTTGGAAGACTGAAAACAGGAGGATCACTACAAGTCTGATCTGTGTAGTGAGACCTGTAGACCCTGTATTAAACACTTAAAAGAATAGCAAATCAGAAAAAGAAGAAATCAGAGACAGAGCCGACAAAGAAATAAAGATTTCCTGCACTCCTGGGATATAGTCACAGAATTCTATTTTGTTTATTTATTGGTTTGAAGTACTAGGGATTGAATCCAAAGTTCAGTAGTTCAAAGAACTATATAGTTCAGTCCAGTTTGCACTGAACTACATCCTTACCCATTCTTTAAATATTTATTTTGAAACAGAATTGTGTTAATTTGCTAAGTTGCCCAGGCTGGGGTCAAACTTGTTGCCCTCCTGTCTCAGCCTCCCAGAGTGCAGGATTTCAGGCATATTATACCATGCCTACCTACAGAGATTTCTTAATGGATTTGACCTTGACCTTGAGGAAGGATGACCTCCTCCAACAGCAACTCCAGGCTAGATGAGTTTATATAAGCACAGACTCTGTTGTCAGCATATAAATTCCTACTGCCATCCTAAGTCAATGAGTCCTGCTTGTTAGACCTGTAGATAGCTATTTAACCCATTCAAGCCTGAGCTTCCACATTTCTAAAGGGAAATAACAATGTAATTAGTACTTATCCTACTCAGTTGACAAAATAAGTAATTGAATGTGGTAAATGCTTAGTACACATAAACAATAAATTTTGTCTAATGTTGTTTTTAAATGCCATCAAATTGGCTAAAAAAAACATAAGATAATTTCAGTCAAAATTGTAATATTTCCCACCCTCCAACTTGAAATCCATCAGCACTTTCCCTGAAGAGGAAGCAACAATGGTGTCAACGCTGCTGCTGTCCCTATTGCTAACTCTGTAAAGGCCAGTACTACTCCGACCAGCTGACAGCAGGGATTTCAGGAAACTGTACTCTTTGAGCTCATCTTTTTGAGGAAATTATCTCTTTCCCAAAAATGTTTCCCCACCCCAAATGAAAAGATCCTGCTAATGTGATCTTGGAAAAAGAAAAGCTGCTGACTCACAATTTTAAGTGCTGGTGACTTGTTTATGACAATTGAGAACTGCTAGAATTTCCCAAAGTAGGCTTGATTACATCAGCAGGAGATACAGAAAGAAAGGTAAGATGTGGATTTGAAAGTCTCATAATTTTAAGAAAAATATGAGGCTAGATGGCAGAGAAATTCCCCACTATTGTCCACTATAGGCTCCTTTTTAATAAAAAGGATCTAGGCAAGTATTTCTCAAAGTATAGTTAACCAACCAACTACATCAGAATCTGCTAAGCTTAAAGCTGCAGAACCTAGGTCCCTGATATTGATTCATTAAGTTCAGCCACCTGAATTTTTAACTGGCTATCAAATATAGTCTGTTATTCTACTTTATAGTTCAATATTTGAACTAGGGACACATTCACATGGAACAAAACATTGAAAGTATAAAATTACATAAAATTTAGAAAAGTATAGCATAAAAGTCTCTTTCACATCTCAGTCCTCAGAAGCATAATTTCCTCCTTACTCCACCCCTGCTATTTAACCTATTAAAGTTGCTTTAATAGGTTAAATATTAATCTGCTTGCCATGCAGATCCAGGTAACCACTATTACTTATTTCTTGTGAATTCTTTCAGAGTTCCTTGATCAGATACAAGCAAATGAAAGTTATATA
>NW_004524693.1:9447902-9455523 GCF_000260255.1 Octodon degus | reverse complement strand
AATATAGTATATTTAATATTATTGCATATAATTATAAATATAAAATTTCATAATACAAAATCTAGCTGTACATATCATTTTTTCCAAATTAATATACTTTACACACTTCTCTGTAACTTTAAACATAATTTAATTTAGAGGCCTTTTCCTACCTATCATAGAGAAATTTTTGTAAGTTTTACAGATACAAACTATTCTATTATACGGATGTATAGACTTTAACCAGTTTTTTTTTTTCCAGTAGTGAGGATCAAGCTCAGGACCTTGCACTTGCCAGGCAGGCCTTTATGTACTGTCTCTCCAGCTTTAATCAGATTCTTACAAAGTTGTGGATAATTCCAATGATCCAGTAATATGATCAATCAATGTAATGAATTACCTTGTTTATATCACCTTTCAAATACAGGATCAATTTCTAAAGATGTAGCTAGTGATTTATTAAAATATTTAATATAATTGCATATAATTATAAATATAAAATTTCCAAACTTGTAAGGAAGGTGGTTTGGGGTTGGTATATTAGAACAGAGGCCCTTTCTTTCTTTTTTTTTTTTTTTTTTTTTTTTGGCTGGCTTGAGTTGTGGGGATCGAACCACAGCAACCTGAGCCTGACTGCTTTGTTGAAGCAACCACTTAAAGAACTGAGTTATGGGGCAGGCCACCTAGAGGCCCTTTATTTCATAGATCCATTTCACAATATAGGGGACAATCTCCTTACCAAATTGGAATTTTCCTGAAGAAATAAGTCAATCTCAAAATACCTCATCCCCAAACGTCATCCTCAACATTGGAAATTCAGTTTTTCAGTTATGATGACCTCTGAGATGCAGGCAATCACTGTCACCTTTTGTTCATCATGGTAGTATTCAAGCAATCTTCATCAAAATTATAGATTTCGATAGCAACATGAAAGTTTTTCATCAATGATTTTAGTTTTGCTGTGTTTTTAACCCAGTTAATTGTTCTGTGAAGTCTTGTGAAAAGAGGAGGGACAGTTTGTCTATTACCACTATTTTTGATCTCAGCCTAAAAGGAGCAAGTTATCCCAGTGGAAGTTCTGTACAGCCATCAAGGGAAACTGGAATTTTGAATTGTAGGGGTTTTTTGCATCCACCAAAGGAGATGCCTTCTTTATCCCATTATCAGCCACTTTACAGTGCTAATTTTGATGAGAACAAGACAATTGTTAAGTGGAGTGCTTCTCACTCAACAGCTTAATCAACCATAGCCATAACAGCCTCCTCTTTGTCTGGTCAGCAATCATTTGTCTTGTGACAGGGGAAAGGAGAGGAAAGAGCTTTCAGAAAGTAGCAGATAAAAGTAACTGAAGGAAATTAATTTGAAAGGTTTTTCTTTAGCCTTGAAACTTACATAGCCTAATGGAATCCAGAGAGTTCGCAGCTGGGAGCCCCTCACCCCCCACCCCCATTTCTAGGCGAAAGGATGAACTAAGATTTCATCAGTCTCACAGCAGTTAGCCAAGAACTCCTGGACTGTTGAAATCATCTAATCACTTCGCCCCAAGGTTTATAGATACATTCTAGAATTCTAGGCCAGTCGTTCTCAAAATACAGTCCTTGGGACATATTTTACCAGAATTGTCTGGAAAGTTTCTTTAAAAATGTTTCAACTCAGACCACTGAATCAAATCTATGGCAACAGGGTCCATAATCCACATTTTCTTCAAGTTTACTGAGTAATTCTGTTGTATTCAAAAGTACTTGGCTGGCCAGATAGCTCAGCGGACTAAAGCATCTGCTTAGGCACAGCACAGCAGCCAGGGTTGGATCCCCAGTATGCTGTGCCAGCCTCACCCATGGGGCACGCTGAGATGACAATTAAAATTGGGCATGGTGGCGTGTTCCTGTAGTCCCAGGGCTTGGGAGGCTGAAAAACAGGAGAATCACTATGAGTCCAATCTGTGTAGTGAGACCCTGTAGACCCTGTCCTAAATACATTAAAAATAAAGACAAGAACTTCTAACCTTACTATGAGGAGACTGATTGTTCCCACTTCCTATGTTCAAATAATTTCCAATGTTGTAGGCTCATGTAAACACTATGTTGGTTGCAGAGCATATTTACTGAACGTTACTATATGTGAGACACTAAATTAAATGTTTTGGGACCTATTTTACACATGTAACCCTTGCAATTTCCAAGTAAAGCAGAGGATAATGTCTGTATCCTTACTGACAACATAGTCATGATTTTGGAGAAGGAAAAACAACTAGTAAGTGACAGAGGTGGAGTTCAAATCTACCATCGCCTGTTCCCCAAGGCTATGATCTGAGATGAGTTGTTACTCTAACTCCAACTATCATTCTAAAACTGGTTGTAGCAGGACATACTACTTCTTAGGAGAAACACCATAAAATGGGAACGCAAAGAGTTATCACACTGTGGACAAACAGAGTGTATCTGTAGCATCATTTTGTATTGGACATTTAGAAAGCCAAATCCTCTTTCTCTGTCCTGATATACTATCTTTGGTACTCACTCACCCTTGCTGAAGGTTGGTTCTGCTGCTTACTTGAGCTTTTAGCATTCTGGACAATGATATTTGTTTATGTCAATGCTCTATTACAAAAATGAGTTCACTCAAAACATGCTTTCCATGTAATGGATGTTTGATGTGTTGGATGCTCAGTACAAGAACCAACCTTGCTAGTTCATTATTTACTTCAGCTAAGTGCCAGAACTCGCCACTTTTGCCAGGTCACTGTTGTACAGTTATGCTTAATCCCTGAAAAATGCAACTCAAAAGCCCTTGCTATCATAAGTTGGGTACATCTATATTGCAGTACAACTATTTGCTTCATAATAAGATTGCTTTTTAAAGTTATCAACAACTGCAGGATACTAGTATGTTGGCCTTCAAGGAGCTGCCACAGACCTGCTTTTGTTAACTGGCTTGTTGAGAAATAAAAACAAGTTGAGTTTGAGATTTTTAGGAAGAGCATTTCATGTTGGCCTTTAATGATATCAGATATATATATATATATATATATATATATATATATATATATTCCTCCCTGGATGGCAGCAGACTAGGAAACCTTAACATTAATGAAATGTATAGTCTTGGACAAGCCCTAGATGACAGAGAAGGACATTTTCAATCTCTAAACATTCACACAAAAACATTCAAAGTAGATAAGCTTCCAGAGCAGTTTTTCTACCTGTTGCCTATTATTAGTTATATGCTTCACTCTTCTAATGAGAGACCCACAATTTTCCAGGTGTAGTGACAAAAGCCTGTAATCCCAGTACTGTGAGAGACTGAGGCAGGCAGATCAAAAGTTCAAACTCACCCTGGGCAATTTAGCAACTTAGCAAGACACTGTCTTAAAAAAATCCTATTATCTTTTTACTTTGCTTTATAAATTATTTATATCTTGGATTTTTCATATAAGACAAGACATGATATTTAACTTTTTAAGTCTAATTTGTTTCACTTAAAATTATTGTCTCAAGGTGCATCCATTTTCCTACAAATAAGTACATTTTATTTTTATGGCAGAGTAGTACTTCATGGTATATAAACATCATTTTTAAATTTATTTGTTGGTGAATGTATAATCCACTGGCAAGATTTACCTATTATGAGTGGTGCTTCTATAAACATGAGCGTATTGGGTCACTGTAACACAATGTCTTTATCTCAGCAAAGACCCTTTAACTCATTGACTTGTTCCTACTTGCTATAACCAAGAAGGTTCTTGATGAAAGGAGTAGGACAGAGTCTCATGGCCTCGGATAGAATGTATCTACAGCTAAGTTCATGAGGACATTTGCTTCTAGAGAGGCAAAATATCTGTCCGCTAAACTGCCTTAAAGACTGATGAGGCTGTTTGGTCAACATATTGGAATGAATTCAATCCTTTAAAAATTCTGAACTTCAATTGCAGGCATTGTTTCCAGAGTACTGGAAAGAACTAGTTGCCATTTATTTTTCATCTATTTGTATCAGCTTACATATTTTTTTTGTTTTATATGAGTATTATACAGAATGCACGGTTTGTTTTTCTTTTTTCTTTTTTTTTATTTTAGGGAAGGGTCTACAGGGTGTTCAGGGTCTCACTACTAGATCAGATTCATAGTGATCTGCCTGTTTACATCCTCCGAAATGCTGGGATTACAGGTACATGCCACTACACCCAGTCTCAATTGTCATCTCAGGGTGCCCCAGGGGTGGGGCTGGCACAGCAGGCCTGGGGATTGAACCCTCAGCCCCTGTGCCTGCTTGCAGGTGCTTTAATCCGCTGAGCTATTTGGCCAGCCTGACCAACACTTAGCATTTCAAGCTTTTTAAACTTTTGCTAGTCTTAGTAGGGCTGGCCCAGAGTCACAATGTTCCAGCAGGACAGTAATAATGATGCTAAAGATGCTTCTCTGTTTGATGCAGAAGAAGAAACTGATAATAAACCTAAAAGATAAAAAAAAACCACAAACAAAAACAAAACAAAACAAAAAACAAACAAACAAAAAAAAAAACGGGTCTACAGGGTCTCACTACAGGATTGGACTCATAGTGATCCTCCTGTTTTCAGCTCCCCAAGCTCTGGGATTACAGACATCCAATGGCATCACTTTTCCATTTGTTTTTTCAAACAAATGAGGGGCGTGCCCCGGGTTCAGGGCAGGCATAGCAGGCCCGGGGATTGAACCCCTGGCCCCTGCGCCTGTTTGCAGATGCTTTAATCCCCTCAGCTATTTTGGCTGGCCCAAGAATGTAGTTTTTTATATCACTATAACTTTGAGCAGTCTTAACCACACTGAAGTTTAACTTTTCACTTCTTAAAATGCAATCAAACAACTCAAGGAATAATTGTAAGAACTATGTAAGTCAAGAAGTCTGAGAACACCTAAATATTGCACATACTAGTAAATATTCTATTAACACCAAAAAATATCCTGGGTATGTTATTAAGTGCCTGCTACATATGTGCTAAGCACTGTGCTAGCTTCTACATAAATTTCCAGTTTGCAAATAAAGTATGTAGAAATCATCAAAAGTTGAAAACTCTGCTTAATTAGGGCTTTGTGAATAAATGTAATTACTACTTTCACTTAATAGAGAACAAATTTTCTTTATATCTAGGAAAGACCTTAAATGGGTGAGAATTCCAGAAGAACACAAGTCAGAGACTCCAATTTGGCAATAGTTTCCATTTCTTTCTTCCTTCAAAAACATCAGTTTATCTGTCACTTCAGTTGGGATATGTCTGGTATCTCAGAGCTATAACTTAAATATTTGTAGCATTCTCTTTCTCTGCCAATTCTGGCAACTTTGAGATTAATAGTAATTTAAATGCCAACTGGCCACGTACTGGCTGAGTAAATGACCTTGAATAAATAACCTCCCCATCCTGAGCCTTAATTTCCTCATTTGTGAAATGAATGTATTAACAGTATGTGTGTTAACAGTATTTACTTAATAGATTTTCTTGTAAGATTGAATGTGATAATAATTTCAATGTGCTTACCATGGTGCCTGGCACATAGTAATCAAGAGAGTTTAGCTATTTTAATTTTGGATTAATTCATTCACTCCACAGGTATTTGTTAAGAACCTAGAGTAAACTAGGTTCTCTGCCTTCCAAAAATCTCACTTGGAAAAGAAAACAAAATATACGCTAAGAAATGTTAAATATAGAGGTGAATGCCATCCATGACGAGGAAAAAACAGGGTTACGCAGTGTGGTGGCACAAACCTGCGATCCCAGCACTTGGGACACTGAAGCAGGAGGGTCACCATGAGGTTGAGTCCAGCCTGCACTATACAGTAAGTTCAAGGCCAGCTTTGGCTACATAGAAAGATCCTAAATAAAAATAAAAAACAAGAAAAGAAATAAAAGAAGAGGAGAGGACAGAAGAGAGGAGAGGAGAGGAGAGGAGAGGAGAGGAGAAGAGAAGAGGACATGATCAGGGGAGGAAGAGATCATTGTGGACCACACCAGTGCTTCTAATATTTTCCTGGTTTCATTCTTACTTCCTTCAAACCCATGATCTGGCTTTGGACCACAGATTGAAAACCAATAGACTAAAGTAAATAGATTTGGTTGGGTTGAGGGAAAGGGATAGACTGAGCAGAAGCTCTACACATATGTATTGTAGTAACAGAAAAACAGCAGGCTGGGATAGGTTGTAGAGGGTTTGAAATGTTCACAAAGATAATTTGATCTTGAGTGTTTAGGTTTGCGCTTCCTAATCTATGTGTCAGAATTGGAGGTAATTCTCCAAGATTAGTCACCCTGAACTGAAAGCAGCCCATTTGTCTATTTCTCACAGTTATACAAATATTATAATTTGCTATGAGCACTGTACCAACAAAGCACTACTTTGATTCTCAAAAGCCATATTGTAGAGTAAGAATTTTCTTTCTTTTTTCTTTTTCTTTCTTTCTTTTTTTTTTTTTTTCAGAACCGGGGATTGAACTCAGACCCTTGCGCTTGCCAGGGAAGCACTTATTCCACTGAGCCATCTCCCCGACCACTTGAGTAAGAATTTTCAAGCATGTCCCACACCCCAAGGGAAAATTTTAAAAACCTATACTAAGGTTTGGAAAGTTGCATAATATGAGTCATAATGAAGAAAGTTCAAATCCTGACTGATTCTGCCTTTTGCCCTACTTCTCATACCCAAAGAGCCAATAGCACTCTCTCCACTCTATAAACCATTACTGATAAGCAAAAGGAAAAACAAAACTTAGTGCCCATCCACACAAGTCAACCTTGTGGGGAAAGAATTTTCACGTGGAATAAACTAGAAGTCCATATAATATTTTGCTGAACACTTTCTTTATCCTTGATCCTAAGTAATGGGACTCCAGGGTTTCATATCAATGCTTTTGTATTTTGTTAAGTAAAATAGTTATTTGGTTTCTGCTCAGTTGAGGCCTAGTGGAATTTCCAGCATTTTTTCTAGATAACTCTCCCTTTCTTCTTCTCTGAATTATCAAGGTTATCAGCAGCAGAAACAAACTGGTGATCTAATCAAACAAAAATCTCCTAAATAATTTATTGAAAGTATGTCATAGATGAAGGGGCTTCTAGAATCAAGGGAAAACTGCCAGGCCAAGATTGAAAAATGATATGCACTGAAGGGATCATAGAAACTACCAAGAATCATATAATCTTCTTCCAACAGTAATATCTCTTTGAGATACCCTGCCTGAGGCTGTGTAATATTAAAACTACAACTAGACCCTAGCCATTCCTGTTGTGCTGTCGTTGTTCTAGATTCATAGTCCTACAGAGGGAGACAGAAGGAGGAGATACGTCCTTGTTATTCTGTAGATGAAGCTAGGTTCTATGTCCCACCAGTATTTCACATCTTGAGAGATCACCCTCACATAGGAATGAGTGATAGCCTGCGAACCAATCAACAAACAAAGCAATAGTCTTTTTAAACTCTCACATAGTGTTTTTCAAACTACAGCTGATAAGATATGACTTAGTTGTGAGGGTAGTTCTGTGGTGTCTAGCTTTTAGTTTTTTTGTTTTTTTTTTTTTTTTTCCTTCCTCGAATGCCTTCAGGGCACTTTTGGCCAGCGGGAGAGTTGTGAGGTTCGAACTCCAGGAACCTGAGGCTGACAGCTTTGTGGAAGCAGCCACTTA
>NW_004524693.1:9441892-9447802 GCF_000260255.1 Octodon degus | reverse complement strand
GGCCAGCGGGAGAGTTGTGAGGTTCGAACTCCAGGAACCTGAGGCTGACAGCTTTGTGGAAGCAGCCACTTAAAGGACTGAGCTAGGGCCAGGCCCCCTAGCTTTTAGTTTTAATTTTCATGTTTATTGAGGTAAAATTGACATAATTTCACATAAAATACAGTTTGTTAAGTTTTTCCATGTGTACACATGTGAAATCATTAATAAAAGAAGGAACATATGAATCACACACACATACACACACTGCAAGACTTTTCCTCAAGCTTCTTGAGGCTCTTTGCTTTTACCCTACTCTGTCTTCTCTCTTATCCCTGTCCTCAGCTAACCACTATCTACCTTCTGACCCAATAGGTTAATTGACACTGGTAGAATTTTATGCAAATAGAAACAGAGTATGTACTCTTCATACATAGATTCTCTCACTCAACATAATTATTCTGAGTTTCACCCTTATTGTTGTATGGATCAATAGTTCATGATTTTTGTGGGCCGGGGAGATGGCTCAGTGGAATAAGTGCTTCTCTGGCAAGTACAAGGGCCTGAGTTCAATCCCTGGTTCTGTCAAAAAAATAGTTCTTGCTTTTTGTTTATGAATTGTACTTCATTGTAGCACAAGTTGTCAATCCATCCATCTGTTGAGAATGTTTAGGTTGTGAGATGGTGAATTTTACATGTCAAACTTAAAGAGACTATAATACTCAATTATTCCATTTAATATAAATCTAGATATTTCACTGAAAGTATTTTAGAGGTTTGACTAATGTTCACAATCAGTTGATCTTATAATTAAGGACACTATTCTACATTATGTGGGTGGGTCTGACCTGATCAGTTGAAAGGCTATAAGAACAAAACTAAGATATGACTGAGGGGAAAAAGATTCTCCTCATGAACTGCTGCTGCAGTTCATGCCCACAGTTTCAGCCTGCCCTTCTTTTTTTTAAGGGTTCTGAATTTCTGCTTTATTAGGCAGCAGGGGGGGGGAAAAGGTTTAGATCATGCTACAAAAAGAGCCCAACTACACATTAACAGCAACTGGGCTTGCTGGGGAGGAAGTGGGGAAATTCTTCAGACTATTGCACAAGGACACAAAGACTTCCTGTCCTAAGCAATCTATTAAAAAAATGCAAAGACAAATTTCTTGTAAGACATAAAACAGAAAAATTCACATACTTACCAACAGGCCCATAATAACTACAATGCAGCCCTTAGGGGATAATCATGCACTTGTGGAAAGCAAACAAATCTTTCCATAGAGAAACCACTTTCATGAGATGGTTAGGTAGACTTGGGTTTTGTTTCTGCATCTGTCAGTCAGCAAATGACGATACCATCTTTCAGATGTTCTGTGTCATCCATTTCATATAGATATGGTGATGCTATTGCAAGCATTAGTCCCATCATTGCTGAAGGCAAGTGATGCAATGCTGGTGGGGTACCGAGGAAACTGGCACAGTCACTTTTTGTTAAATGGATCCCAAATACTTACAAATCCATCAGAAACACCTGTGGCAAATATATTGTGGATATTATGAAAGGAAATGGCATTGACTGGGTAAATCTGTTCAATATTATTATCTTTTAACCTGTGACACTTGAAGGCGTACTTCTTTTGCACCTCAAGGCTTGGGTCCAAATATTCAACTGCCACTCAGCCTTCAATAAAGTTTAATACATAACCCTGCTTGTTGGGAAATGCTCATATGCAACAAATCTGGTATTTCAGGCTGGATTGCCTGTGCTGCTGCACATAGCCCATGTCCAGTAAGTCCCACACTAACACTGTGCGGCCTGCTGTGCCCACAATCATTCGGTCTTCAGACACTGGGAGTGTGTAGACCTTTTCAGGCTGAGAGAAGATCCGAGAATTACAAGGAGTTCTGGGATCCCATAATTTAACTGTCTGATCCCAACTTCCAGTGACCATCACATTCACTTCTGGACAGTATTCAGCAAATCTAATAGGGGCATCATGGGTTCCAACAAGGTTTTCTTCATCAGAGTTCAAATCATGCATTTTCAACTGACAGTCTCATCCCCCACTCTATGCTTGTGTTGGATCACAGAACATGCATTCCAGGACCACGCCAGTGTGCTGGTATTGAGCCACATGGAGTTGGCTGGCACATCATAAAGGAGCACTGATGTGTCCCAGGAGGAGACCAGCCAGAACTGGGAAGTGATGGGGCTGAACTTCACAGAGGAGATGCCATCCTCGGCTGGCTGGTTCAACTTGAACTCATTAGAACCTTTCATCTTGGTCTCCCCACAGAAGCAAACGTCTCACTCTAGCTATGTCTGCCCCCTCAGTTCCTTTGGAGCACTCCAGTCTGCCCTTCTTAGGGGATAACCATATTTGAATTTTTGTTTCCTTTTGGGTTTTTGAGACTGGATGTCACTATGTAGCACAGGCTGCCCTTGAACTCACTATATAGTCAAGTCTGGCCTCAAATTCATGGCAATTCTTGTACCTCAGCCTCCTGAGGGCTAGGATTATAGAAGTGTGACACAATGCCAAACTCAATCCAGTTGATTTTGAACTTGCCCATTTTGCCTCACAATTACCTAAATTCATTCCTTATAATAAATCCCTAAATGTGATATATATATATATATATATATATATATATATATTTCTTACTAGCTCTAATTCTTTAGTTGAACTCTGATATAGGTTGTTTCTAGGTTTTAGCTATTAAGAGTAAATCTCATACAAATCTTTATATACAAATCTTTGTATTGCTATATCTTACTTTATGTGTGGATAAACACTTTAGGGTGAAATGACTGAATCATCCAACAGGTTTACATTTTAAGTTTTCAAGAAAAATTTTTTTCAAATTGGCTTAGATTTTACATTTTTGCTAGCAGTGTGTATAAGTCTTCCATCTTTTCCACAACCTCACCAACAATTGATACGGTCAGTCTCTTTAACTTTAGATATTTTAATATCCAAAGAGTAGTATCTCATTGAGGTTTAATTTGAACTCTCCTAAAGACTGCTAATGTCAATCATATTTTCATATGCTTATTTGCCAACAGAATATATGCTTTCCTAAAGTTTCTCCTTGAATCTTTCTTTTATTTTGAAATGTGAGTTTTGCCAAATGCAAGACTAAAAATTTTCTCGTATTTTGTCTTCAGCAACTTTGACAGTTTTAGGTTTTATATTTAATTCTATGGTCCATTTGTGCTAATTTTTATACAGAGCAGGGGATATGGATTAAAGTTTATTGGTGTGAATCTGGATATCCAATGTGTCCAGTACTATTTGCTGAAAAGAGTACATTTCCCCCTATGGCACTGCCATTACAACTTTGTCTAAATCACTTGTATGGTTCAGGCATGGCAGTGCACAACTGTAACTCCAGCACTCAGGAGGTTGAGGCAGGAAGATAGCTATGAGTTTGAGGCCAGCCTCAACTATATAATAAGACTCTGTCTCAAAAACAACAGAAAATAATCAGTTGTACATAAACTTATATGTCTATTTCTGGTCTCTCTAGTCAGCTTTAGTGATCTATTTGACCATCTTATGCAAGTAACATATGGTTATGATTACTGTAGCATTATAGTAGTCCTTAACGTTACATAGTACTACTTTGCATCTTTGTTTTCCTCCATGTAGTTGTGGATATTCTAGGTTTTTTTTAATTTATGTATAATTTTTGGAATCATATTGTCAAATTTCATTTAAAATCTCCTTTGATATTCTTATTAGAATTGCACTGAATTTGCTGAAAAATTTGAAGACAATTGCCTTCTTCATGCTATTGAGTCTTCTAACCCATAAATAATGGTATAATTGTAATTTAATTAGATATTTCTAATTCCTTCCCTAATGTTTCTTAGTTTTTAGTATATAGGCCTTACATATCCTCTGTCAGATTTATTGCTAAGGAGCTTATACTTTTGATGTTATTATAAATGATGTTGAGTTCAAATTTCTGATTATTGAGTAATAGTATATAAAAGACATTAATATTTTGTAAATTCCATCATATTTTTACATCTGTCATTAAAAACATTAACTTTTCTCTTTCTGCAATAGATGTCTTTTATTTCTTTGCTGAACTAATTGCTCTGGTTACTCTACTACAACACAGAGTAGAAGCAAGGAAAGCAAACATTTTGTCTTTTTCTTGATCTAAGAGGGAAGCATTCAATCTTTTACATAAACAATGATTTTTGGACCACCGAGTAGGAATTTCTGCCACGTTCCAGGAACCCCCAGACCCAGTCCTAGCCCAGGCCTGGTGAGTGTGTGGGAGAGCTTCCCGCTATCTTATGCCTGCAGGACCTACTACTGGACCCAGCCCAATTGCAGCGTGGGTGAGACCCTCTTCCACACCCATGGGATGCCCCCCAACAGTCCTCAGCACCTCCCCCACCCTGCCTGCCGAGTAGGAATTTCTGCCGTTTTCCGGGAACCCCCAGACCCAGTCCTAGCCCAGGTCCAGTGAGTGTGTGGGAGCCCTTCCTGTTACCCTGCACGGGTGGGACCTATTGGTCCCAGCCCAGGTGCAACATGGGTGAGACCCAATTCCACACCCTTGGGATGCCACCCATGACTCTATAGTACACCCCCACCCCGCCCGTCGAGTAGGAAGTTCTGCCACGATCCGGGAACCCCCAGATCCAGTCCTAGTCCAGGCCCGGTGAGTGTGTGGGAAAGCTGCCTCTCCCCACTACTCCAACTTGACCCCTCCAGACTCAGCTCAGGCCTGGGACACAGGCCTGTATAAAACACTGCAGCTGCAATCCCTGCAGAGAGTTAGGGGACAGAACCACCCATCTAGTCCAGGAGCAGAACATCTTGCCAGAGGGGCACAACAGGTTCACGCCCAAGGACAGCAACAGGAAAGAACTGAGCACAGCAGCCAGACCCACACCAAGTCCAGCAGGATAAATCCAAACTTTGTAGATCTGTACCTGAACTTCAGTAGGTTCTACGGTTAGCAACAAAGATCTACAACAAAGGTCAGAAGACAGTGCTACACAAAATGATGTGAAGGGACAAAATGCAATCTCAGAACCCAAGCCCATCCATAGCAAGGGCAGAAAACACTAACACAGAACAAATTGGGAATCACACAGCTGAAAGCAATGAATCAATGGATTGTGAAATAAAGAAACAGCTGCAGAAAGGTATAGAGGAACTCGGATTGGAAATAAAAAAGAAATCCCTGAATTAATAACATCTGCAGTAAAGAAGCAAATGCAGAAATATATGGAGGAAACCCTAAGCTCACCCAGAACAAGTGCACAGAACACTAGCTCAGCTCAAATGTATGAATTAATAACGTCAATAGTAAATAAGCAATAATAGAAAGTCAAAGAGGATCACAGAGTGAAATACTTTTCTACCAGCTCAGCTCAAATGTATGAATTAATAGCATCGATAGTAAATAAGCAACAGCAGAAACTTATAGAGGAACTCAGAGCACAGTTCTTTTCTGAAATAAAAAAAAAGAATTCTCAGAACTCATAGCATCTGAAGTAAAGAATTAACTATAGAAACATAGGGAGGAAACCCAATCTGAAAAAAACACTGCAGTAAAAGAATTTATAACTGCTTGCAAAGAAGACATTGAAAAAAAAATAGAGGAGATTAGAAAAATGACGGATTCCTTGAATGAGCAATACAGGAAAGAAATAGATCGCATGAAGCAGAGTCAAAGAGATATAGAGGAAATTAAAATCTCAATCACAAGCCTGCAAAACTGTTTAAGTGAAAGTGAAGACAGAGTTTCAGATCTTCAAGATGCTGGTGCAGCTAGTGAAAAGATAAAGGATCTCTTACAAAAAATGAGGATGCAGGAAAGAATAATCCATCACCTGCAAGATGATGCAAAGATGAACAATGTGAGACTAATAGGTATCAATGAGAAAGAAGGAGTCAATACAAAT
>NW_004524693.1:9426641-9436281 GCF_000260255.1 Octodon degus | reverse complement strand
AAAAGCTACAACACTTGTTGCATAGTTCCTCCTTTACCTCGGTCTAACCATCAAACAGAAAAGTATAAAAATGAAATATAAGAAGTAAAGCCATGCTGTTACGTTGAGCTGTAGGGGATTCAGGTCAACAATTTCTGACATTGCCAGTCAAGCATAAGACCCAATACTCTTATAGGCTACTGGACTCTTTTAAAATGTTTTGCTGAGTTAACACACCTATAATATTCAAATAATGGAACTTAACAAAAAAGGGGGATAGAGATGAACGTCCACTTTGTAACTGTGTATCCAAATTGGTTAGGATAGATATATAGTTACATTCTCCTAATGAATAGAGGGATTTGTTCTAATTTTGTTTGTAAATAGGATATCATGTTCGCATGTTGCACAGCAATTAACCACTAGGCATAATGTATGCAAAGTGTTAATTATTGAAACTGTCCTACCAAGTTGATTTGAAACTGTCTCATTGCTATTTGTTTCTCAATAAAATTATGAAAAAAAAGAAAAGAAAACAATGACTTTTATCATATATATGCTTTTTGTCAAGATGAAGTTTTTGTGAAGTTCCCTTCTATTCTTAATTTGTTTTGAGTCTTTATCAGAAACAGATATTGGATTTTTCTGCCTCTATTGAAATGAGCATATGGCTCATCATCTTTGCTGGTATAGTGAATTACATTAGGTGATTTTTAAGTATTAAAATATCCTTATATGCCTGATGTAAAAACAAATTGGTCGCAATGCATTATCTTTTTCTTTTTGTAGCATTGGATTCAATTTGCTGAAACATCCCTTAACATCTTTGCATCTAAGTTCATGAGGATATTGACTTCTAGTTTTCATATACCAGCTTTGTCTTGTTGTTGTAGTGCTTTTGTCACAGTATGTTTAGAATTTTTTAAAAGATTGACTGATTGATTGATTGCTTGATTGATTGGTTTGGTACAGGTTCCCACTACATGGCTTGGACTCGTAGTGATCCTCCTGTTTTCAGCCTCCCCACCACTAGAACTACAGGTCTGTGCTACCATGCCTGATCTTGGTGGCTGGCTAAGCACGCCAGGGTTCTGAGGCTTGGGTGCCCTGTGGTGTCAGTGATTGAACTGGGTCCTTGAATTTGTCAGGCGTGTACTTAGACTGCCGAGCTATCTCTGCAGTCCCATCACAGGATGTGCTTGCAAGGATTCCTTCCTCTTCAATTTTCTGGAAGATTTTGTGTAGAATTGATATAATTGAGTTTCCTTGAGGGAAAAGCAAATCCATTTTCTATAATAAATATGCTGCTACTCAATATGCAAATTTCTTCTTGACTGAGCTTTCATAGATTGTGTCTTTCAAGGAATATATTCATTTCATCTAAGTGTTGAGTTTTTATGAAAAAGTTGTTTATAGTATCTCTTTTTTAAATTTAATATCTGTGTTGATATCATCTCTCTTAAGAATTGCTGGTCTTTTCTCCTTTTTCTGATCAGTTTGGCTAGAAGTATATTAATTTTTGACCCTCTCAACATGTCAACTTTTGTTTTATTAATTTTCTCTTTCCTATTTCATTTTTCTTTCTGTATCTATCTTTAGTATTTCATTTGTTTGTGACTTTAGTTTTCGTATTTCTTTCTAGGTACTTGGAGGAAGCTCTTCTTTTCTAAATTTCTCCCTAAACACTTCTTTGCAGCATCACACACACTTTGTTTTTGTCTTTTGTTATGGTTTGTGCCTAGTTGTACCCCCAAAGTCTCACGAAGTCATGGAGCAGGGACTTCTAGAGTTTGAGATTAAGGCTGGGATTATGGGTCTTAGTATTGCTGGGATTATGGGTGTGAGTACTACACCCAGCCTGAGGTATATAGCCTGAATGCCACTTAAGGGAGACAGACATCCTGTCTGTTGCCATTCTTGCTGCTATTCTTCTCTCTTGTTCTTTCCTGCTGCCATGAGCTACTGCCCTCTGCCATGTGCCACTCTGCCCTGGAGCCAGCCAAGTATGCACTGAAACCTCTTTTAACTGTGAGCTAAATAAACCTTTCCTTCCTTCATTTTGAAAGTAAGGTATCTGTCCCAGCAACAAGAGGAAAGTAACTAAGACATCTTTTTTGAGACAGAGCTTCACTATGTGTTTCAGACTGAGCTTGAACTCATTTTGTAACCTAGGCTGGCCTGGAACTCACAGTGATCCTCCTGCTTCAGCCTCCTAAATGCTGAAATTATAGGTATGCACCAGCATACCCAGCTAAGCTACACACTTGAATACATTGTGTTTTCATTTTTATTTTGTTTTAAATATTTCTATTTTTCCTTTAATTTCCTCTTTGGCCCATTGGTTACTTAAAAGATTGCTATTCAAATTTCAAAACTGTGAAGATTTTCTAGGTATTTTTTCTATTACTAATGCCTAAAACTGCTCCACAATAGTAAAAAAAATTACACTTATGACTCGGATCTGTTTATTTTGCTGAGATAGGGTCTTGCTACATATTCTAGCTGATGAGAAACATGATATGAAGTTTCAAAATCCTACCCCACTGCTGGAATTACAGGTATGCACCACAAATTTGGCACTTAAAACTTTAAAATTACTTGGGACTTATTTATGGGCCCAGAATATAGTCTGTCTTGGGAAACTTTCTATGTGTGCTGAAAAGGATGTGCATTGTGCTGTTATTGAACTGGGAATTCTTCAAATGTCAATTAGATCTAATTGATTGATGTGGTTATTGAATTAAACTATGTCTTTACTCTCTACTTGTCATATTAATTTTTTTTAAGTTGAGAAGGCTTTTTTTTCTGGCTGATTCAAGCTGCCTTAAGGGCAGGTCTGGTAAGGCATGGGGATCTGGGAATCAAACCTCAGTATCCTGCGCCTGACTGCATTTTCATAAGCAGGCACTTAAACAACTGAGCTAACCAGCAGGCTCCCCTGTCATATCAATTATTGAGAGGGAGTTTTTAAAATATCCAATGAGATTTGTAAAATTGCATATATCTCATCAAAATTTGATCAGTTTTTACTTTGTGTGTTTTAAAATTGTTATTATGTACTCAGAAGCTTTGTTCATTTTTTCCCATTTCTTTCTTCTTTACACATTCCACTGAAATTTTATTTTTTCTGTTTTATGTTTTAATTCTAAAATTTCACTTGGTTCCTGTATCTTGTTTCTTCTCTGAAACTCTGTATTGTACTTTTATCCCAATTATGTTTGAATTTTTTATTGATAGAATTTGATGGTGAATATTGCAAATTGGTTGTCAGATAATTCTGACAGATCTGTCATCTTTTATTATTTTATTTTATGTATTTAGTACAGAATGTACAGGGCCTCGTTACATAGATCGGACTCGTAGTGATCCTCCTGTTTTCAGCCTCCCAAGTGCTGGGATTACAGCCGCACTCTTCCACGTCCAGTCTCATTTACCCTCTCAGGGCACCCCGGGGGAGGGTATCAAATCCCTGGTCCCTGTGTCTGCCTAAGCAAGTGCCTTAGTCTGCGGAGCTGTTTGGCAGGCCCTCATCTGTCATTTTTTTTCTTCTTTTGAATTTTTTAAAAAATATTTTTAATATTTTTAGTGTTTTTTATTTTTGTTCTAATAGTGTTTAAGACAGGATATCAGGTCTGCATCTTGCACAATGAATAACCACTAAGAGAACAATATGCAATGCATTAATTATTGAAAATGTGCTAGTAATCGGTTGTGAAACAGTCGCATTGCTATTTGCTTCTCATCTGCTATCTTTTTTTTTCATTTTTTTTTCATCTGTCATCTTGATGTTGGTGTCTATTAATTTTTTAACATTTAACTTGAGGGGTTTTTTTTCTTTTGAAACAAAGTCTCACTATGCAGTTCACACTAGCTATGAATTCCCTTTGTAGCCTAGGCTGGCCACAAACTCACAGTGATCTTCCTGCTTCAGCTCCCAAGTGCTAGGATTACAGACCAGGCATGCACTACTATACCTGGCTCAATTTGAGATATTCCCAGGTCTTGATATGAAAAATATTTTCACTGAAATTTCAATTTTTCACACATGTTCTAGAATTAGGTATTATTTGTTAATTCTTTGAACTATTTTGTCTCAATTGAATTAATTTCTGCTCTAATGTTTATGATTTCTTCCCGTCTTTGGGCTCTGGGTTTGGTTTGCTCTTCCTTTTCTACATGTCAGAGGTGCAGCATTAGAGGGTTTTTTTTTTTATTCCCATTCTGTTTTCCATAGAATTAGGTATTATTTAAAATTTTGTTTTATCTGACTTTTTCAGAAAGCAAAGTATCTGTGTTCTGCCTTGCTACTATGGAGTGGGAATAATTGTTCAGACTCTCCTCTCAACCGCTGTTGGCATACAAGATAGAAGACTGCTCATTAGTTATAGATGACAATGGAAATTGCATCTCTCTTCTACTGATATCTACCTGGCCGTGAGATGTAAGAGTGCCTATTATCACTATCCACATGGTCTGCATGGAATGTAGGTGATCTTACCATCCTAACTATCCCACAGGCCTTTTTTGATGCTGATCTAGAGTCTCTATATGGTCAACACCACTAATAGTGGTGTAAGGAGCATTATTATAAGCCAGAAGAGGTGCAAATCCTCGGTGGTTCCTATGACAGTCCTCTGGCAGGGTGGAGTGGCATACCATACATGGCCTGGTAAAACTGGAAGTCTAGGCTCCCTGCTCACACTTGGCTGTTACAGGCAAGTGTACTATCACAGATTGTTTTCAGTGATACTTTGTTGGTGTAGAGGAGTTAAAGCATAAAAAATGTTCTGTCCTACTAGAGTCTCCATTTCCTGGTCCTTCATCTAAAAAGGACAGAGTTTCTTTTTTCTCTGAACCTGTTAGAGCCTCTAGGTTTCTGGCCTTTTCAGATCCAAGTTTTGGGGATATATATGGCCAAAAAGAAACTCAGGGGATACCCCACCACATGTTTCTTTAGATTGCATGCTAGCAAGCCAATCTACCCTTTTTCTCTCTACCTTTCAAATCTTACTTTTGCTTTCTGTAGAATGTTTAGAGGCTTTAGTTCTGAGCAAGAGGAATAGAGAAACACATGTATAGTCTGCCTTCGCTGAAACAGACATTCCACTATCCTCTGATTTCATTTTTGAAAGATATTTTCAGTTGGTGTTGAATTTTAAATTGGTATTTTTAGCAATTTAAAATGTCACTTCAAAAAAGATAAAAATAAATAAAAATGTCACTTCACTGTTCTATCATTTTATTGTTTTTCATGAAAAATGTGTTTTCATCCTTTAATTTTCTGAACGGGATTTTTTTCTGTGTTTGAGACATTTTCATCACTAGTTTTGAGCAATTTGATTATGATGTACTTGGTATGCCTATCTCTGTTTATTGAGCTTGAGGTTAAATAAGCTTTTTATATCTGTAGGTTTTTCAGTTTTGATAAAATTTGGAGCCATTTTTTTCTTCAAATACTTTTTCTGTCTCTCCTTCTTTTCTGTCCTTTTCATTATGGATTTATGTTCTTGTGTGTTTTCCTCTTTCGGAGCGTAGGCTGAATCTAGTAACTTTCTCCTGTTGAATAGAGTAAGGCAAAAGTGGTGAGATGTCTTTTCTACAATTAGGTTATAAGATCATGACTTCTGTCTTGCTCGTCCTCTGTTTCTGATTTTTCTTCCTTACTTGTGTGATGGAGCAAAGATGTGAGATTTCCAGTGGGGAGTTTCATGTGACAGGTAACTGACAGAGGTTTCTGACCCATGGCAATTGATGATGTCTGCACAGTAGTTCTATGGCTTCTGAGGAACTATGACCTCTCAGCCACAAGCATGAGTTTTGCAACACAGCCTTCTGCACTCAAGCCTTGACATGAATGTTGCTTGTGAGAGATTCTGAAACAGTGGACCCAGCTAAGTTGCAACTAGGTTCTTTACATAAAGAAACTGTGAAATAATAAACATTGATATTTCAAGCTTTTAATTTTGAGGTTAGCTTATTATTCAACAATAAATAATCAATATAAACTTGTGTAGCAAGGATTAGAGTACTGCTTATAAAAATATAAAAATATAGTAGTGGATTTGAAAGCTGCAAGATGTTAAAAAGTTAAAGGATTTTTAGGAGCATGTTAAAGGTGGTCTAAATTCCTTTGAAAATATCAATGGAGAATATGTCACTGGAGCCTGGAAAAATAGGGATCCTTATTATGTAATGGCTCAAAGTTTAGTGGCATTTTCTTTTGGGGATGCATGGAAAACAGAGCACTTACTTAACAATCTAGATCATTTAGTTGGAGGATTTATAAGCAAAATGTTGAAGATATTATATGGATGCTTCTTGTCATTTAAAATAAAATATGAGAGGAGAAAGAAAAGCGAAGGAAGAACTATTAAATATGAAAGAGCCGAATCATTAGTTTTGAACATTCTCAGGCTGTCCAGACAACAAAATGTTCTAAAATTAAGTAATAGCATCCTGGCAGTGTCAGAAAAAAATGCTCTACAATGCTTGATTGCATGATGGTCAAATCTGTTGTTAAGAAAGGAGAATATTATGCAGTAATGCCAAGGATCCATTAAAGCATTAAGTGTGTGTGTGATTTACTGATCTTATAATTGGACCTTAGTGATGCTAGGAAGCCTAAGAACATTTTATCTTGACTGCATCAACATAGTTTCAAAGTAGAGAATTTTTTATTTTAAAGGTGTCTATAATTATGCTTTTTTATAATGTAGTAAACTTCAGAAAGATTTACAGAAATCCTACAAGGATTTTGAGAAAACTATCAACAGAAGCACTGATAGCTTTGACCAAAAGGGACCCTGCAGGTACAAAATTTTGGGGCAACTAGACCATAACTGTAGAGGTAGAATTATGCTGTGAATACTAGACATCAACAAAAATATGCCACCTTTTGTAAAAAAGGAAGGAAGATTCAGAGAATAGAGTCAAAGGCTCAGAGTGTAGAGCCTAGTGCCATGGAGAATAATTTCAAGTCATGAAACATAATTAAGCATCTTCCAACATTTGTCTGAATAGATTTCAGAATTGCTATGGACTCATGACTCCATTGTCTGTCCAATCCTCCTATTTTGAGCATGGATGACTATAGCAGTTATCCTAATCTGCTTATTCCACCATTCTCTGGAGAAATTTTGTATGGGGAGGGAAGATATACTGTATCTTTAATTGTACATATCTGCAAATTGAAAAAAATAGCAAATGCATGTAAGTAACTATTTCAGAAGAGCCTCAAGCACTCGTTTAAATGCAAAGATTCTGGGTTTTGAGCTGATGTTGTAGTGATTTGAGATTTTGAGGGACCAAAATACATGATTCATTGGGGGACCAGAGGAGAGACTGTACTAGGCAACTTCTAATGTGGTTGCCAATACTCCCTACCTCCTGGTATTCACACCCTTACGTAAGAGCCCCTCTCCCAAACTGTGTACTGAACCTACTGACTTGTGTTAATAGTCAGAATTTAAAAGGAAGGACGAGCTATCTCTTCTAGTATAAGGTTAGAAAATACTGTAACATCACCCTTGTTTGTACTCTTTCTGGCTCTCTTAATTGCTTATTTTGATAAAGCTAGTTGACATGCTGTGACTTTCCACATGGAGAAGATGGTGTGGGAAGAAACTGAACATGATTCATACCCAACAGGCTGGGCCAACTAACTGAAGGCTGTAGTCCGACAGCCTGTGAGAAAGTAAATTCTAACAACAACCAATGGGTGAACTTGGACTTAGATCCTGCACCTCTTGCACCTTGATGTGTACCCTTGTAGAAGCAAACACCTTGTTTTTACCCTTGTGAGAATCTCTGAGTTGGATAACTCACCTATATTCTACATAGATTTCTCATTTTCAGAGCCCAGGATAATAGATAGGTGCTATTTTAAATTTGATGTTTAACTTGTTACATAGCAATAGATAACTAATACAACAGCTACATTTTCAAATTCACAATTATTTTGCTCCACAGTGGCTAATCTTTTTCTAATTCCCTTCAGTGTAGTCTTCTAATTCTTCATTTATTTACTTATATCAAAACAAACTTACAGTTTCTTAATTCAATGTATTACAATCAGTAACTTTTATTATATGTTTTATTAGCACTTTGCTCTAACCAACTAAGCTAACTGATTACCTGATTACATATTTTACTGCTCAAATACATACCCCTTTCATTTTTTGAGTGCTTCTTTGTTTTGTAGAAATACAAAAAATGTTTCAAACTTATGGTTTACCTTTTATTTCACAGATAGGAATCAAGCATTTTTTGAAGGATCCCCAATGGCTTTATGGAGAATGAATTTTAGAATATAAGATCTGTATGTCTAAGCATTCAAATACTCACACACACACGCACACACATTTACATTTCTATTTCTATATATAGCCATGATTATATAATGATCTCCCAATAATGTCCATGTTCTAATCTCTGGAGACTGGGAATATTTTATTATGTTATCAAAGGAAATTTGCAGATGTGATTAATTCATGGGCCTTGTACCCAGGTAATGTAATTGTGTGTCCTTATAACAGAGAAGTAGAAAGATATTCAACGATGGAAAAAGGAGACATGAAGATGGAACCAGTGCCAGAGTGTTGTACCTTGAAGAAAGAAGGACACCATGGATGAAGACATGCAGGGAGTCTCTAAAAACTGAAAAATGCCAGGATACAGATTCTTTTAAAGCTTCTAGAAAAAACATAGCTATTTGGCACCTTGACTGCAGACTGATGATCTCAAAAACCATATGAGATTGTATTTTTGTTGTTTAAATGTTGTTTACAGTAGTTCTTTAACTTACTGTTCACCAGTCAGTTTTGGTGATTTCTTTTCTCCTCTTTGTGCATCATTACTTGTTTAATTTATTGTTTTCAAAAAATTTTGGTACTTGACTGTAGTGCCCAATTAATATATTAACCATGGGAAGTTAGCACATGTACATGTCTTAATTTTATTCTTTAACTACCCTCCCTACTCTCTATCCCCCTCTTCATCACCTTATTTGCAAAATATCTATTTGCTATTATCTATATTTTGTTTTGCTTTTTAATTTCTTGTACTTTGGAGTTTTCTTTCTTTCTTTTTTTTCCATAATGTTATTGAGAAACAAATAGCAATGAGACAGTTAAAATCAAATTGGTAGGTCAGTTTTAATAATTAACACACTGCATACATTCTTCCTAGTGGTTAATTGTTGTACAAGATGTGGACATGATATCTTATCTACAAACACCATGAGAACAAATCATTCTATTCATTAAGAGAATGTAACTATATATCTATCCTAGCCACTTTGAATACACAGATACAAAATGGACATTCGTCTGCATCCCCCTTTTTGTTAAGTTCTGTTATTTGAATATTATAGGTGTGTAAATTTAGCAAAATATTCTAAAAGAGTCCAGTAGTCCATAAGAGTATTGGGTCTTATGCTTGACTGGCAATGTCAGAAACTGTTGACCTGAGTTCCCTACAGCTCAACATAACACCATGGTTTTACTTCTTATATTTCATTTTTATACTTTTCTGCTAGATGGTTAAGACCAAGGTAAAGCAAGAACTATGCAACAAGAGTTGTAGCTTTTGGGTCTGATAAGGTCAGTGAAATCCCCTCAGGATTTATCCTGAGATCCTGTACCTCAGATTGTAGAACCTTTGT
>NW_004524693.1:9425967-9426541 GCF_000260255.1 Octodon degus | reverse complement strand
TTAAATACATGGAAATTAAATGAAACCCTAATCAGCAACCAATGGGTCACAGATGAAATTAAACAAGAAATTCAAAAATATCTACAATGCAATGAAAATTCAAGCACAACTTATCGTAGTTTTTGGGATACGATGAAAGTAGTTCTCAGAGGGAAATTCATAGCTGTGAACTCACACATTAGGAAAACAGAATGAGAACAAATAAATACCTTAATGTTGCACCTTCAACAACTAGAAAAGGATTAGTAAACCAAACCCAGAGGCCAAACACGGGAGGAAATCATAAAGATAAGAGCAGAAATCAATTCAACTGAGAAGAAGAAAACAATTCAAAGAATTAAAAAAGCAAAAACCTACTTCTTTGAAAGATTAAATAAAATCGATGAGCCCCTAGCTAACGTCATCAAAAAGAGGAAAGAAAAAATTCAAATACAAGCAATAAGGAATGAAATGGTTGTAATTACCACAGACCCAGTGGTAATTCAGAAGACTATCAATAGCTACTTTGAGAATCTTTACTCTCACAGAATAGAAGACACAGAAGAAATGGACAGATTCCTAGAAAGGTACAAAT
>NW_004524693.1:9381999-9422446 GCF_000260255.1 Octodon degus | reverse complement strand
TGTTTTTTAGTTCTTTATACATTCTAGAGAGCAGACCTGTGTCTGAGTACTTATTTGTCATGATTTTTTCCAAATTTGTGGGTTGTCTTTTCACTTTTTTGGTAATTTCTTTTTGGTTTTTCTTATAAAAGAAATATGTAGTATTTACCGTTGTGTATCTGATTTATTTCACTGAATATTATGGTCTCAAAGTACATCTATTTTCCTAAAATTACTCATATCCTTCTTTATAGTAGAGTAGTACTCCATTGAGTACAATACCAGATTTTAAAAATCCATTCATCTGTTTATGGTCAAATAGGTCGAGTTCAAGATAAATGTATTATGATTTGTGATGCATGGATAAGCATCACTGTAATATCATGTCTTTATAATGTAAAGTAAAATAACTATAAGGTAAAGAGTTGAGAAGAATGAAATCTATATTTTTAGGTTCTTGAGGAATCTCCATAGTTTATTCCACAGTGGTCATATCAGTTCATGATCCCAACAGCAATGTTGATGGGCTCTCTTTTCCCTAACAGACTCTCCAGCAATTGTGTTCTTTTTGTTTGGTACTAGGGATTGAACTTGGGACCTTATACTTGCCAGACAGGTGTTTATGCTGCTGAGTTATCTGCTCAGTCCCCAGAATTTGTCATTGTTTAATTTCTTCATGGTTGTTATTCTGCTGATGTAAGATAAAATCTCAGTGTTGCTTTAACTTGCAAGTCTCTAATAACCAGAGATGTTCAACATTATTCCATGTACTTATTAGCTATTTGTATTTCTTTATATAAGAAGAATACATTCATTTCAGTTGCCCATTTTTTATTTCACCTGTTATTTTAAGATCTATTTTTGGAGTTGCATATGTATTCTAAGTATTAGTCAACTACCTGAGGAATAGAAAAAAATCATTTTCTGTTGGTTGTCTCTTCACTCTGTTGGTTGCTATTTTGCTGTGAAAAATATTCACTTTGATATGATCCCATTTGTTGATTCATGATGTTCTTTCTTGTGCAGTTCTGGTTCTGTTCAGAATATCATTGCCTATGCCTATGTGTTGAAAAGTTTTATTTAATCTGCCAGCCAGCAGATTTTTTTCTGTTTTAGCATTTAGATCTTAGATACATTTTGATTTTAGTTTAGTACATGGTGAAAGATGTGGATCTAGAATATCTTCATGTGTATAGCCAGTTTTCTCAGCACCATTTGTTAAAGAGACTCTCTTTCCTCCAGTGTATGTTTTTGGCCCCTTTGTCAAAGATCAGATGACTGAATATGCCTGAGGTTGTTTCTGCATCATCTTGTCTGTTCTATTAATTTACATATCTGTTTTTGTGCAAGTGCCATACTGTTTTTATCACTGTAGCTCAGTGATATAACTTATTCTGGTGCTGTGATGTCTCCTGCTTTGCTCTTACTGCTCAAGATTGCTTTTGCTGGGCTGGTGAGATGGCTCAGTGGTCTAAAGCTTCGCAAAGCACAGGGACTGCGGTTCAATCTCCCAGCACCACATGCCAGCCAGCCCCGCCCCCTGGTCGGCTGAGCTGCCCCCCCCCACAAACACACACACACATACATACATTAAAAAAAGATTGCTTTTGCTATTACAGTTCTCTTCTGGTTTCCTTCTCATTTCATATAAATTTTAATACTGCTTTCTCTACTTGTATGAGGAATTCTGTTGGAATTATCATTAAAATATATAATTCAGTACATATTCAATGTATACTATATTATTCCATATATATGAGTGATATATATTCTATATATGTGTATTATATGTCATATATAACATATATATTTGTATTTATATTTATATTTTGGGGTGAGAGTATAGTAGTTTTGCCAATATTGGTACTTTTTATTCAGGAACAGGTGTATCTTTTCATTTTTTTGGTCATCTTTGGTTTCCTTTTTTAGAGTACTATAGTTTTCATTGTAGAAGTCTTTCACTTCCTTTGTCATGTTAATTCCTAAGTACTTATTTTTTCTTGAAGCTCTTATGAATGGTTCTGGATTCTTAATTTCTTTCTCAGGGAGTTCATTACTGTTGTACAGGAATGCTACTGAGCATTGTGTGCTGATTTTTGTATCCTGCTACCATGCTGAAATTCTTCATTAAATCTAGGAGTCTTTTGTTTGACTTTTTAAAATTCTTTTGCGTAAAGAATCCTGTCATCCATGAATAAGGATAGGTTTACTTCTCCCTTCCTATAGATATGATTTTATTTTGTTCCCTTGCCTGATAACTTCAGTTTCTTTTGGGATTAATGTGTTTTGAATATAACACACCATTGGGTTTTGTTCTTTGATCTATTGTGCCCTATGTGTTTCTGGGTGGGTTGTGTAGGTATGCCTTATATGCGACAGATGGTCCCTGACTTCTTCCTCTTTGGCACTGTTTCTCTGGTCTTTTTCCTGACCTCCATGAATTAAGCATCTTTGTTCCACTACACCTTCCTGCAATGAAGCTCCTGCTTTGGAGCCAGCTGACCCTGGACTGAAGTGTCTGAAACCATCAGCCAAATTAAGCCTCTCCTCCTCTTTTAGGTTTCAAGTATCTTGTGTGTTCCATAAAAGGAAAACTGACCAATACAATGATATAAATCAGAGGAATTATTGTGTCTAAGGAAAGAGCATGAGGAGTGAAGAAAAATGTATGTCTTCATCTGAATAGTGACTACACAAAAATTCACTCTGCTATTGGAGATTATAAAAATATTTTCAAAAAGCAACTACTATGTTTCTTTTCAGAAATGTTTTTTGATTGGAGAGAGTTGTGGGATCTGCTTCAAAAGAGTCACTCTGAAGGCTTACAAAATGCACAGCTTTTAACAATTCAAGAGCGATTTAGAGGGGAGATGGGGATATATCTCAGTGTGTTAAAGCACTTGGGTAACATACAGTAGTCCCTGGATTCAATTCGCAGCACTGGAAAAAACAGAAATGAATAAACTTTAAAATTTAAAAATAAATAGCTTTATTGGGCTGAGAAAATATCTCTGTAGTAGAGTACTTGCTTAACATATATGAGACCTGAAGTTCTAATCCCAACATCAAAACAAAGAAAAAATAGCTTTACTGGGGCGAGGCACTTAGCTCACTGATAGGATGTGTACTTAACATGTGCATGGTTTGACACCTAGTGTAAAAAAGCTAAGAAAATTGAGCAGTGATTCTGTTTACCAAGTTAGGGCCACAATCTTGTGAAATTAGTTAAACACAGTTTAAAATTCTTTCTACCAATCGTCATTAAAATTGTCATGAAATCATTTTAAAATTATCATTCTTGACAATTTAATTTGATGATTCTATAACACCAACTTTTCTACAAGATGAGACTTTATTAGTACTTTTATATTTTGTCATCTAAACTTACATAATTCAATTTTGTAATGTAGGTGATTACGTGGACATTGGCCTGTCATCTAAGTGAAACTGGGAGCCATGGGAACACTCAGTGGAGAATGGTGTTATCTAACTTAAATTTTAGATGAGTCACACAAGCTGCTCTGTTCAGTGAGAATAGACTCAAGGATTAGGGGCAGAAACATGGGGACCAGCTTGTGGGTGGTTGCAGTAATCCAGGTGAGCGAGAATAGTGGTGTGAGTCAAGCTAGTAATGATGGATGAGTTAGATTCTCATGCTGTTTTAAAGAAAATCTGACAGATTTTGCATATGTCTTGGATATGGAATGTGAGAGAAAAGAGAGTTAAGGATGACTCTCATGTTTATGACTTCAGCTCCTGGAAAAATAGACCTGTCATCTTTTCCAATGAGCAATATTTGAAGGAGAACAAGATTTGTGGAAGAAGAGAATCAGGAATTCTGTTTGAACATGGTTTTGGCCCATTTGTGCTGCTATAACTAACAACTAAAGTTCCACAATTGACTAATATAGCCAGATGCAGGGCACACACCTGTAATCCAAGTTGTGTGGGAGTCTGACGCAGTTTGAGGCCAGACTGAATAACTTAGTGTGACCCTGTCTTGAAGTAAAAAGTGAAAAGGGCAGAGGATATAATTCTGTGGTAGAGTACCCATGTGTTCAATCTCCAGAACCCCTCTCACAAAAATAAAACAATAACAATAAATTTATAGTAGCATATCATCTGAGAGCAGGAATATATTCCAAGAAATGCATCATTAAGCAGTTTCTTTTGAGCAGACATCATAGACCATACTTGTGCAAACCTAAATGGAATAGCTCACAATACACCTAAGCCCCTTGGTATTGTTACTGTCAAATATGCATCCCATCATTGGCTAAAGCATCATTGTGCAGCATATGACTATATTTCTCAGTTCTGGAAACCAGGTTGTCCAAGATCAAAGTGCCAGCAGTTTCTATGTCTGCTGAAGACAGAGTCTATGCCTTCAGAATTCCACCTTGAATACTGTGTCCTCGTGTGGCAGAAAAAAATTGAAGGGGAAATGGGGGGAGCTCTCCGAAATATTTGTATACATAAGAGCATTAATCCCATTCCCAAGGGTGAAGCATTCATTAACTAATTATCTTCTACCTCCTAACCATCACTGTGCTATATTTCAGTACAGGTATATAAATTTGGGAAAAACACAAGAATTTTTTCAACTCAAGCTTTTTTAAAATTCTTCTGTTTTGTATTATTTTTATCTTTCTTTCATTGGATTAATTTTTACGAGGTAGGTTTTATTTTCTTCCTTTTTCTTTCCTCTGGTTTCTTTTCTTTCCATTTCTTTTTCCATTTAAACTTTTTCTTCCTTTTTATTTTCCTTGTTTGTTTTGGCCATTTACATTTTTTCTTCTTTTTCTTGTTCATTCTTTCCTGTGACTATTCTCTATCACTATTAATTTCCTTTTATTCCACAATATGGATCACTTTTCTCTCCTCATATCCCATTGTTAAAATTTTAAAATATTGCTTTTGCATTTCTCAGTTCTCAGTTCCCTCAACCTTTATTGGTACAATTACTAAGTTCTATCAATCTCTATATAAATACTTAACTTTAAAATTATTGCTGTTGAATACTATTGTTAGTAGATGCAAAGTGGTTCAATTTAGTAGATATTCACAGTATGTCAATAGTAGGTTGTAGGGGACTCAGGTCAACAATTTCTGACATTGCCAGTCAAGCGGAAGACCCCATACTATTATGGACTCCTGAACTCTTTTAGAATATTTTGCTGAGTTTACACACCTATAATATTTAAATGATGGAACTTAACAAAAAACGGGGATACAGATGAATGTCCATTTTGTATCTGTGTATTCAAAGTGGTTAGGATAGATATATAGTTACATTCTCTTAATGAAGAGGGATTTGTTCTAATGGTTTTTGTAAATAGGATATCAAGTCCGCATCTTGTACAGCAATTAACCACTAGGAAGAATGTATACAATGTGTTAATTATTGAAACTGTCCTACCAGTTTGGTTTGAAACTGTCTCATTGCTATTTGTTTCTCAATAAAATTATGGAAAAAAACTTTTAAAATAATAAATAAATAGAACTATGAAAAAAGTAGTAGGTTAATATTTGGTTTGTCTTATTCATAGTATTATCATATATTTCTTCTATAATTAGATGATTATTATCTGTTGGTCTCTCAATATTCAGTTTGTATTAGATGCTATAATTAATGCTGTTTTTATTACTATAGCCAGGGTCATATAGATGCTGCTATTAATTGGTTTCTGTGCGATCTCATTATCTGGATTAACTTGGGGACTATATTAGTCCTGAAAACTGGGTACTAGGGCATTACACTGTAATCTCCCATCTCAAGTTGATGGAGGTGGTTGGAACCTAGGCTAGAGGCAAAGGACATAATTAGCCATGCTCAGAGGACACTATTGCATAGTAGACATTAACTAAAGAGGTCCCTATACTAGAAACTAAGCTTAGCAATACAACCAACATGCTAGCTTCAACACAAACAAAATAGAAACATGAAAAGAGAAACCAACAACCCCCCAACTCCAAATTCCCAACCCTCTGAAAGTTGCTCTATGGGGTAGTGAAGGAGAAAATCAAAACTACCCACATGAATTATTTGAAATTGCACAAGGGGGAGATAACAGAACAATAAGGCATTTGGCAAGCTCACAGAAAATATACATAAAATGATATTGACCCAAATAAATAAAATCACCAGTGAGTATACAAAAAATACTAATAAAGTACTAGAAGAGCTGAAGTAAACTATGAAAACACAAATAATCAGCATGGAAAGAATCAGAGTTTATAAATAGAGCTCCAAATGGAAACAGCAATTTAAAATTTCCAACAAATATATGAGCAACAGAAGAGACAAATGTAAGAAAAAAGTGTCAGAATTAGAAACCAAGGTTGTTGTCAGTAACTAATTAATGAAACATCTTAAAAACAATAAAAGAACATGAAGAATTGAATTAACAGTTCCTAGATGGCAAAAAAGACTAGATTTAATTGGAATTAGTGAAACAAGAGAAATGACATTTTAAAAAAGCCTGCTTACTGAAATAATAGTAGAAAACTTTCCCAATAAAGAAGAAGAATGCAACACATATAAGGAAGGCATATAAAACCCTAAATATCTACAATTCCAAAAAACCCCACTTCTCTATAATACATCATAGTCAAAATCCCAGAAGTACAACACAAGAACAGAATCTTAAAAGTAGTTAGAGAAAAGTAATGAATCTTTTAGAAAGAAAAAGCAAATAGAATTATAGCTGACTTTTCAACAGAGATCATAAAGTCAAGAAGAGCTGGGAGTGAACTGTTTTAAGCCCTAAAAGAAAACAATTAGAGGCACATGCCTCTAATTCCAGCACTTGGGAGGCTGGTATATCTTGCAGTACCATTTTTCAAAATTGATGGAGAAACTTAATACTTTTGCGATAAACAGCACCTAAAGAAATTCATAACCACCAAATCAGCACTTGAAAAAATTCTCAGATACCCAAAAATTATAAACTAATGTATAATAAGATAAATACCCTGGGTAGGGAGAGCAGTTAGGCAGAATGGAAAGACAGGAATCAGCAACATGAAAGTAAGACAACAACAGTAATAAGTCATTACCTAGCCCTAATAACTCTCAGCGTGAATGGTTGCAATTCTCCAATCAAAAGACACAGACTGGCATACTCAAGAAACAAAATTCAACAGTGTGCTGTTTAGAACAAATATATTTAACCCAAAAAGAAAGTTATAGATTAAAAATTAAAGGATAGAAAATAATATTTTATGCAATCCAATGTAGCACAAAAGCAAATGTAGCTATTTTATACGTAGATAAGAATACAAGAGGAGGGGCTGGGGAGATGGCTCAGTGAAATAAGCACTTCCCTGGCAAGCGCAAGGTCCTGAGTTCAATCACCAGTTCCGCAAAAAAAAAAAAAAAAAGAAAAAGAATGCAAGAGGACTTCAAGACAAAACTCATCAAAAGAGACAAAAAAGGCCACTACATACTGATTAAGGGAACAATACAAAAAGAGAGAGAATAATTATTATGATACAGTACTGGGCAATTGTGCACCAATTTCATAAAGCCAGTACTAATAGACATATAAACATCAGCATAATTACAGTAGGGGACCTTAATACCCCACTAGCACAAATAGATCAACCAGACAACAAATAAGCAAAGAACTATCACAATTGAACAGAACCTGTAAAAAAAATGGTCTTCAAAGATGTGTATGAAGTACTCCACCCAATAATACAATACACATCATTTTAAGAAGCACATAGAACTTTGTCCAAAATAGATTACATACCAACAAAAAAGGTAGCTCAAGTAACTGTAAAAGAATTGAAATTATACCATGCATATTATTATGTCATAGTACAATGAAGTTAGCAATATATGATAAAACAAAACAATTTATGAAAATGTGTAGAAACTAAATAATGCACTCTTAAATAAACAATGAGTGACAGAAGAAAGAAGACAGTGTCTAGAATTAAATGATAAGGCCTGTACAACATATCAGAAATTATGAGACACAATGAAAGCAGTTCAAATAGGCAAGTTTATAGCTGTAAAAACCTACATTCCAAAAACTGAGTGAGTCAAAATAAATAATCTAACTATGTACTTCAAGGTCTTAGAAAAACAAAGCAATATAAACTCAAAAAGCGTGGTATAGAGCAGAAATCCATGAAATTGACAGAAAAAATACAGAGAACTAGTGAACCAAATAGTTCATTCCTTGAAAGTATAAAGAAAATCAGCCGGCCTGATAGTTCAGCAGACTAAAGTGCCTGCTTAGGCAGAGTGCAGCAGCCAGGGTTCAATCGCCTGGCCTGCGGGGCATGCTGATATGGCGATTAAGACTGAACATAGTTCCATTGCAGTTAGAGCAGCTATATTTGGAGAAGTCCTTAAAAGACCTTTTCATACTTGTTGCCAGTCCAAAGATTGTAGGTGCTTGAATTCAGCAAACTATTAGTCATTAGGAAAACTTGTGTCACATGCTACTAACTTTGCAAAAGTATAAATAAAATACCATTTTGTTGTGAAAAAAATATATGCGTACACAAGATAGTTAGGATAGACATACAGTTACTTTCTCTTAGTTCATTGAGAATAAAGATTTGTACTAATATTGTTCAGACAAGATATCATATCTACATCTTGTGCTCTGAATAACTACTATGAAGACAACAATATGGAATGTATTAAATATTGTAACTGTCCTACAAACCTAGTTAGAAATTCTTTTTTTTTTTCTGGAATGGGGATTGAACTCATGTCCTTGCGCTTGCCAGGCAAGTGCTTATTCCACTGAGCTATCTCCCCAGCCCTAGAAATTCTTTTCTTGCTATTTTATATTCTTTCTCATTAAAATGATTAAAAAATAAAATAAAAATATTTAAAAATATAAAAGACACTGGGTGTGGTGGCACATGCCTCTAATTCCAGCACTTGGGAGGCTGAAAACAGGAGAATCACCATGAGTCGATCTACATAGTGAGACCCTGTAGACACTGTAGATCCTGTCCTAAATACAGAAAAAAAAAGTATAAACAAAATAGACAAGGCCATAGCCAGTCTAACGAAAAAAGGAGATAAAAGACACAATTAAAATACAATTAAAAATGGACAAGATGAAATCACAAGAGACACTGTTGAAATCAAGATTTTTTTTTTCTTTTCAAAGTTTTATTGATAAACATATAGCAATGGGACAGTTTCAAATCAAATCGAAAGTACAGTTTCAACAAATAATACACTGCATAAATTCTTCTTAGTGGTTAATTGCTGTACAAGATGCAGACTTGTGATCCTACTTACAAACACCATTAGAAAAAATCATTCTATTCATTAAGAGAATGCAACTATATATCTATCCCAACCACTTTGAATACACAGATACAAAATGGACATTCATAGTTATACCCCAATTTTTTTAAGTTCCGTTGTTGAATATTACAGGTGTGTAAATTCAGCAAAATATTCTAAAAGAGTCCAGTAGCCCATAATAGCATTGGGTCTTCTGTTGAAATCAAGATTATTAAAAACAAGTTCACATCTTCTGGATGGTTAACAACCTAAGTTTGCAGACCAAAATTAGAGAGAAAGGAGGGTTGCAAGGAAAGCCAACATTTTTGCCCTAGGCTTCCAAGGTCAATTAAGACTCAGGACATATGAGAACTTGTACTGTAACGTCATGTAACTCGGTAGTGTCCCAAGTTTTCTGATCAAGGAGATTATGGGGCCAAAGAGGAAAGTGATCAATGATGTAGAGTGTGCCTAAAGAGAATCACATGGAGAGAAAATATTCTCTCAGGCTTTCACAGAAAGCACATTGACCAAGCAATGGCTGTGACTCATCCCCATGGGTGACACTGACAAAGGTTCTACAATCTGAGGTACAGGATCTCAGGATAAATCCTGAGGGGATTTCACTGACCTTATCAGACCCAAAAGCTACAATTCTTGTTGAATAGGTCCTGCTTTACCTTGGTCTTAACCACCCAGCAGAAAAGTATAGAAACGAAATATAACAAACAAAGCCCTGGTGTTATGTTGAGCTGTAGGGGACTCAGGTCAACAATTTCTAACATTGCCAGTCAAGCGGAAGACCCAATACTATTATGGACTACTGGACTCTTTTAGAATATGTTGCTTAGTTTGCATACCTATAATATTCAAATAATGGAATTTAACAAAAAAGGGGGATACAGATGAATGTCCATTTTGTATCTGTGTATTCAAAGTGGTTTGGATAGATACATAGTTACATTCTCTTAATGAATAGAGGGATTTGCTCTAATGGTGTTTGTAAATAGGATATCATGTCCGCATCTTGTACAGGAATTGACCACTGGGAAGAGTGTGTACAATGTGTTAATTATTGAAACTGTCCTACCAATTTGGTTTCAAACTGTCTCATTGCTATTTGTTTCTCAATAAAATTATGAAAAAAAGACCTTGTGCTTGCCAGGCAGACGCTTATGCCATACTACCATTAATATTATTAAAGGTATTACTAATTAAAAATAAATAAATAGAATTGAAGTAACTTCACAAACCTGTGTGCCAATAAATTGGAGAATTCAGAAGAAATAGATTTCTAGATACATATGAATTACCAAAACTGAAGCAAGAAAATTTTAAAACACTGAATAATTCAATAATGGCAAGGTAATGATAATAATAAAAAATCTGTCAATTAATAAAAGCCCAGATCTATATCATTTACTGCTGAATCTATAAAAGTTCAAATAATTTCTAACATCAAAATTATTTTTAATGAAATTGAAAGAGGAGGAATATTCCAAATGTCATTCTTGGAAGCTAGCATTATCTTGATTCTAAAATCAGATCAGTCTCCAACAGAAAGAAGGAGAGGGAGAGGGAGAGGGAGAGGGAAAGGGAGAAGGAGAGAGAGAAGAAGAAGAAGAAGAAGAAGAAGAGAAGAAGAGGAGGAGGAGAAAACAGAAAGAAAGAAAGAAAGAAAGAAAGAAAGAAAGAAAGAAAGAAAAGTCTACAGACTGATCTGTATAATAAATATAGATCCAAAAACCCTCAATGAGATACTGGCAAAGAGAATGCACTGAAGCACCACACCTGTCATGCATCACAAGCAAGTAGCCTTAATCCCAGGGATACAAGGATGGATTAATGTACACAAACCAAAACATGTAATACATTACATACAAAAAAGCTAGAACAAAAATTGTATGATCATCTCAATAAATGCAGAAAATGCCTTGATAAAATCCAATATCCTTTCCATGATAAAAAAGAACAATGAAGAAACTAGGTATAGAACCTTATCTCAGTGTGTAAAAAGATCTACTATCAACTTTATATTAAATGCAAAAAACTGAAAGCTTTCCCTTTAAAATCAGATGCTAGACAAAGATATCCACTACCACCATTCCTATTCGATATAGAAACATTGGCAAGAGCAGTTAGATAAGAAAAGAAATAAAAAAGACATGTAAACGAAAGGAAAAAATCAAATTATTATTCACGGAGGACATGATCCTTTACATAAACAAACCAAAAACCTACCAAAATACTCTTAAATTAATAATCAAATTCAATAATGTAGCATTACACAATATAAACACATAAAAATCAGTAACATTCCTGTACACTTATAATGAACCCATTGAAAAAAGTCAAAAATATACCACTCACAATAGCACCAAGAAAAATTAAATATTTAGGAATTAACCTGAGGAGGTGAAACACTTCTACAATGGAAACTACACCACTTTGAAAAGAGAAATCAAAGAGATCATCAGAAAACAGAAAGATATTCCATTCCTGGATAGACAGAGCCTATACAGTCAACATGGACCTACTACTAGAATCGAAATACAGATTAAATGCAATCTCAATCAAAATTCTAACAAAGTTTTTTACAGAACAGGAGAAAATAATCCTAAAATTCATGTGGAACCAAAAGAGACTCAGAACAGCAAAAGTTACCCTGGATAAAAAGAGCAAAGTGGGAGGCATTACAATCCTAGACTTGAAGTTGTACTACAAAGCTATTGTGATTTTTTTAAAGGCAATGTATTGGCACAAAAAGAGACATGAGCATCAGTGGAACAGAGTAGAGGGTGCAGACACAACTCCAAGTACATTCAACTAGTTGATCTTTGACAAAGGGTTCAATATTATGCACTGGAAAAAAATTTGTTTAATAAATGGTTGTGGGAACACTCACTAGCCACATTCAGAAGACTAAGTCTAGACCCATATCTCTTACCACGTACTAAACTAAGAACAAAACATATCAAAGAACAAAATGTCAGTACTGAAACAGCTAATCTGCTAGAAGACAAAATAGGTGAAACCATTAAAGACATAGGTGTAGGAAAGGACCTTCTGAACACAACCCTCTGTTATAGTTTCTGTCTGGAAGTCCTCCCAAAACCACAGGAAGTTTTAGATGGGCCTTTTGCAGAGGTGACTGAATCTAAGGTGTGATTTACTTGAAGTGCAACGCTACAGGTGCTAGGATTAAGGGTCAGTGACTACTAGATCACTCCAATAATTGGATTGTTCTTGTCCTAATCCCAGCAGCCTAGATAAGATAGAAGGGACAAAAAGAGGCTTGTTCTCTCTGCTCTTCTGTCCTGTTGCTTTTGCTGTTTTCTGTGGTCATGAACTGTTGCCATTCTGCCATGCCATGCTGTCTTGGAGCCAGATGATTATGAACTAAAACTACTTCAAAATGTGAGCTAAATAAATGTTTCCCTCTTTAAGTTTGGTTGCTGAGTATTTTGTTTCAGCAGTGAGAAAAGTAATGAAAACACCCTGGTTGCACAGGAAATAGTGTCAAAAATCAAGCAATAGCAACATATCCAATTAAGAGACTTCTGCACAGCAAAAGAAACAGTCAACAAAGTGAAGAGACAGCCTATGGAATTTAATATTTTTTCCAGCCATTCATCAGACAAAACACAAATATGTAAAGTACATAAAGAACTAAAAATAATAGACCAAAATAAAAGACCTAATCAAAAAATGGGCAACTGAAATGAATAGACAAAAGAACTACAGCCAGACATTGTGGCACACACCTGCAATCCTAGCCTTCAGGAGGCTGAGGCAGAAGGATTGCTGTGAGTTTGAGATCAGCCTGGGCCACATAGTGAATTCCAGGCAAGCTTGAACTACATAGAGACCCTGTCACACAAGGAAAAATACAAAGAAGTACAAATTATCAATAAATACATGAAAAATGTTCAGGATCTCCGATCATTAAAGAAATGGAAACGAAAATACTGAGATTCAATCTTACCACAGAAAGAGTGGCCATCATTGAGAAATCAAATAACACATGCTGATGAGGGTTCAGGGGGCAAATGAACCCTTCTACGATTTTGGTGGAAATGGAAAACTAGTTTAATCACTGTGGAAATCAATATGGTGATTCCTCAAGAAACTGAAACTAGAAATTCTATTTGACCCAGGGATTTGCCTTCTAGGTATCTCGCAAAGACTTAAAGAGGTCATATTACAGTAACATTTATATAGTCATATAGCAGCAAAATTCAAAATAGCCAAATGTTAGAAGCATCAATATGTCCATCAATAAATGAATGCATAAAGAAAATGTGGTATTTACACACAGTGTAATACTACTCTGCCATAAAGAAATAAAAGCTTGAGTCATTTGTAGAAAAATAATTGTACCTTGAGACTATAATGTTTTTCTAATAATCTTATTGAAAACAAATAGCAATGAGACAGTTTCAAAACCAATTAATAGGACAGTTTTAATAATTAATACATTGAATATTGTTGTCTTCTTAGTGGTTTTTCTTAGTACAAGATGCATACATGATGTCCTGTTCAAACACTATTAGTGCAAATCTTTCTTCTCATTGAATTAAGAGAAAGGGGCTGTATATCTATCTTAACTATTTTGAATATACATATACAGAATGGTCCTTCATTTGTATCCACTTTTTTATTTAGTTTGGTCAGAGATGGATATTCCATTGTCATTTAAATATCAGAGGTGTGTGAATTCAACAAAATATTCCAATATAGTCCAGTAGTCCATAACAGTAGTGGGTTGTCCATAGGACTGGCAATGTCAGAATTTGTTGACTTGAGCATTTTACAGCTCAGCATGTTAATAGGGCTTTACTTTTTATACCTCATTTTTATAGTTTTCTGCTGGATGTTTAAGACCAAGATAAAGCAAGACCTATATAACAACAAATGTACCTTTTGTATCTGTCAAGGTCAGTCAAATCCCCTCAGGGTTTATCCTCAAACCTCACACCACAGTTTGTAGAACCTTTGTCAGTGTCAACCATGTGGATGAGTCATGGCCATTGCTTGGCCAATGTGCTCTCTGTGAAAGCCTGAGAGAATGTTTTCTCTCCATGTGACTCTCCTTAGGCACACTCTACATCATCAATCACTTTCCTCTGTGGCCCCATAATCTCCTTGATCAGAAAATTTGGGACACAAGTTACATGATGTTACAGTACTGGTTCTCCTATGTCCTGAGTCCTTACTTATCTTGAAAGGCTAGGGCCAAATTGTTGGCTGTCCTTCTATCCCTTCTTTTTCTCTAATTTTTGGTCTGCAAATTTTGATAACCCTCCAGAAGTGAAACTTAATGATATTATTACCCTATAACATAGGCAGTTGAGCTTAACCTCACAATCTGTTGAGACTATGATGTTAAGTGAAATAAATAAGGCACACAAGCTTAAACATTGCATGAAAAACCCATAGCACAAATAAAGAGTGAAATAAAAGTTAAATTATAAGAAATAGGGAGATAGCTCTTTCTTAGAGCAGAAGAGATCAGAGATGAAGGAAGGCAGGAAGCAGAGCAGGGAAAGTAGAAGAAAAAAGGTGTTAAGATGTGTTGTGTGCATGTGCAAACTCCACACAAAATTTTGAGCATTATGTATTACACATATATTTTAATAAAGAAAATAATCAGAAAAAAATGTGAGTGGAAAAAAAAGAAAGAGAGGAGTCAGGCATAGTGTTTGGGAGAATGAGGTAGGAAGATCACAAATTTGAGTCCACCTTGGGCTACATGGGGACACTGTGTCTCAATAAAATAAAAAATAATTAATTAAACATTGGAAGTATGTAAGAACAATCAACCGAGTTCATGGAGAAGGAGCATCCAACCACTGAAGTAGTTGGTGAGAAAAAGTTATTCTAAAAGCCAATGGGAGAAAGTATTTCAAGGAAGGAGGGATCCTCTGTTTAGAACACTGCTGAAATGTCAATTGAACCCAGGCTCTGGCACATGCTGCACAAGCCCTATACTCCTGAGCGCCATCCTCATCCTGGAATCCTATTCTTAACTAGCTAAGAGGTAAAGGGATTAAGGGTATGAGCTGAGCTCCTAAATAGAGGAGTCAGGATTTGAAACAAATCTTTTATTTTGCCTTGTACTGTGGTACACACCCACTGTCCCAACTAGAGAGACTGGGGCAGAAGGATCATTGGAGCCCAAGAGTTGTAAGTGAGCTGGGAAACATAGTGATGTCCTATCTAAACAAAAAAAATCAACAAAGAAATCTCTCTTCAAAGCCTTTCAAGTTCAAATTGCCATGCTACAGTGTGAGTCAAAGAACACACACTAAGAATATCCAGGCACTCAGCTCCATACTCTCCGTCATATATTCAAGCAACTGCTTATTTGGGATTCAGGTCACTGTTTCTATTTGCCTTTTTATTAGAAGAAGAATTAAATCTATAAAATAGGACTCCAGGTATGTGTGGGACCATCTGTGGCCCTCATTCCAGCTAGTGCCCAGGCCTGGTATGTAAGTGGAACTTCCTCCATCAGACAAGCCTGGTGTGGAACCCAGCAGCAGAACTCTCTGCTGCCGGCTAGAGGAAAAACCCACCCAGCTGATCCAGGAGCAGAACATCTTGCCATAATGGCACATCAGATTCACTTCCAAGGGCTGCAGCAGGAAGAAGTGGAGCTCAGCAGCCAGACCCAAGCCACACCCACATGGACGAGTTTGAACTTGGTAGATCTGGACCTGGTACTAAGGTAATAACTCCAACAAAGCTCCACATTAAAGGTCGGAAGACAGAACTACACTAAATGACAAAGAGAAGGAGCAAAATGCATTCTCATGCCCCGAGCCCATCCAGAACAAATACAGGAGACAACATCAAGGAAGAAATTGGAAATTACATACCTGAAATCTCTGAAATAATAGCGTCTGAAGTAAAGAAACAATTGCAGATAGCTATAGAAGAAATCAGATCAGAAATAATTTCTGAGTAAAAAAAGAAATGACAACTAGAATGAAAGAATTACTAAGCAGTTCTAAAGAAGACACTGATTAAAAAAATAGAGCAGAATGGAAAAATGATGGAATCCTTGAATGAGCAATATAGGAAAGAAGTAGAATGCATGAAACAAATTCAAAGTGATATACAGGAGATTAAAACCTCAATCACATGCTGGCAAAACAGTATGAATGAAAGTGAAAATTGACTTTCAGATATTGAAGACACTGTTGCAGCTAGTAAAAAGTTAAGAAAAGATCTCTTAAAAACAACTAGGATGCAGAAAAAATAATTCTACATCTGCAAGACGATGCAATGTTGAACAACGTGAGGCTATTAGGCATCAATGAGAAAAAAGGAGTCAATATAAATGATATATAAAAAATATGGGCAGAAGTAATAGCAGAAAACTTCCCAAATATGGGGAAACAATCTGACATTCAGGCAACCAAAGCATACAGAACTCCTAATAACATCAACCGAATTAAAACCACACCCAGACATATAATAATCAAGACTCCAGAAATTCAGCACAGGAATAGTATACTAAAAGCTGCTAAAGAAAAGAAACAGATCACATTTAAAGGAAAACCCATCAGAATAATGGCAGATTTCTCTTCACAAACCATCAAGTCAAGAAGAGCATGGAGCAAAGCACTCCAAGTCTTGCTAGAAAACAAATTCCAACCCAGACTGATATACCCTGAAAAATTCTCTTTCAAGTTTAATGGAGATGTGTAATACTTCCATGACAAAGAACAACTAAAGAATTTCATGGTGATAAAGCCAACCCTACACAGACTACTAAAAGATATTCTGGAGAGGGAGTAAAATGACCACAACTCCATGAATGAGAATGGGAAGAACCCACCAAATAGGGCAAAAAAACCACAGAAGAATAAGAGGTATACCAAAGCAGTCTTTCAGTTATTCTTTTGTGTACAGCAGCAAGATATTTCCATCAGCAAACTCTACAAATGGACTTCTCTTCCACCTTATGGGTCATGATTCTCTCTGGGTACAGGGTGGATATCAAGGAAATAGCAGTAACTCAGTCCTGCAAATGACACCTGGCCACCAGTAAGTGTCACAGACATTGTCCACCATCCACCATATACTAGAACTTTGTGCAATATCCTATCCCCAAACTGTTAGAAGTGCAGGTCATATATTTGCTATTCCAGTATTTTTGTTATGTTTTATTCTTAGTAATTCTTTGCTATCATGAAAATTTTTACTTAGTTGATATTTTTGTATGTATTAACCTAATCAAATACTATGTGAGTACTCTGAGTTGATCACAGATTCATACATATGATACACTACATTCTGGCCTTTTAGTTGGACTCACAATTTAAATTTTTGAATATTATTTTGAAATACTTAATTTAATTTTGAATTAATTTTTACTTTTCTGAATATTATTTAATTTTAATTTTGTTTTATGATTAATACTGTTTCTTTGACTTACAATCTACTTATAAGACATGGTTTGACATTTTCTCCTAGTATTAGAACCTTTAAAAAGTGTATTTCCATTTTCCATTGAATTTATATTAGTTTTTGTCTGTTACACACACACACACACACACACACACACACACACAAAAAATATGTATATAACCTGACATAAGATTGATACTGTTTTGTGGAAATCTTCAATGATCTTTTAAATGGGTTTGTCTAATATAATTATATTTTACATAGTATGCATAACTACTATGTTGAGAGCTCTTTATTCTTTATCCAGGACCATACAGCAACTTCTCTTGCCTTCTGGATTATGGGGTTTGTTATCTTCTATATGCTATGTTTGTAGGCATTAGAATATTTTGAGTTTTTATAACTGGAAAATATTTTACTTTTAGTTTTCAAAGGTATGTTTGCTAAGTATAAAATTCAACGAGGACAGATCTGTTTTTTCAGTCCTTTGAATAAATAAGTCTAGTTTCTGACCCACTTGATCTTTTTTTTTCTAATGTGGAATAAGATGCTATTTAATTTCATTCTTCCATAGCTAATATTTTTTCTATGTATATGCTTTAATCATGTTTTTCTTCACAATTAGTTTTAGAAAATTTCATTTTTGTGTATATTGGTATAATTTTATTCATATTTCTTGTGCAAAAGGTTCATTTTTCTTGGAAATGTAGTGCTGTAATTTTAACTAAATTCAGAAATTTTAAATCTTTAAATATTTATTGCCTACCCCATTCTACTTTGAGAATTCTAATTTTATGAATATAAGTTTCTTGATTTTGGCAGAGTGAACTATTATATGACTGATCTGTAACTCTTCTTCATATTTATTTTAGACAACTTTTATCGTTATATTCATTTAAGTTTGTAAATATTTTTATACTGTGCAATCTACTTTTAATCTCTTGTTATGTATTCATTTCAGAAATATTTTTTCTAAAATTCACTGTCTACATATTATGTCTTTCACATTTCAATATTTGTCTACAATTTTTAATTCGCTATATAATTAGTATTGATTTTAATAATTAATAATGAGATAAAAAATTAAATAAAATACAACTCCGGCTTATCTTCTGATTCTCTAAAAGCTCTCCTTTTTCCCTTATGATTTCATTTGTCATCATATAAAGGAAAGTCAGCTCAACAGAAGAGGCCAGAAACTGCTAGGGCAGTTTCTGTAATACTAGTCTAAGGCATAAAGATCAGTCTCTCCCTCCCTTCCATTTTCCTTCTGCAGACTTTTGAGATTGCTCTTGTTGGTCGTTTTAGCAATTCTAGAGACAATAGCCATTGTTGTAGGTGCTTTTTCACCTGCACAGAGGATGAGGCAAGAATAATGGCAGATGCAAATGAGAGGGCTGGAAGACGTGCTACCCCAGAACACTGGAGAGATGTATGGGCCATTAAGGATGGCTTGGAGGTCTAACCCCACAGAGGTAAGCAGACCCAGAGAAATAGGAGCCAATGATGGGAGAGTGATAAAAATTCTTGCTAACTTCCAAAATCAGGTGGCATCAGTTGAACATTTAAAATTTTATTTTTATTATCATTTTTAGTGTATCAGGATTAATGTCTAAGAACATGTATTTTTTCAGGGTTGTTTCTTATTGACAAACAACATGGCTTTTGCCAGTTATATGACTAAAAGGAATACACAAATAGCAAATTAGCAAAGAATAAATTAGTTTCATTTATAGCATATTATGGCAACAATTATGACTGGCTAAATTATTCCAAGACAATTATGTTTATTAATTTTTTAAAATTTTAAATATTTTTGCATGTTTGCTGTACACAATGGTTACATTTGTGGTGAGGATTTGGTGCATGCACATGAAACAGTTCAATTCTTATTTTTCTCCTTCTCCTCCAGCTCTTTTTTTTTCTTTAAATTTGATTTTGTTTCCCAGCATCAGAGTAATAAATTAATTAATTTTATACATCCTTATTTTGAATATTCTTAGACTGCGATTCAAAGTAAACATAATCCTCTGGGCCAGGGGAATGGAGAAATGTAAAGAGAGAGGGTGAGGAAGAGAAAAAAGACAGAACAGTAAGAGATGCTAGAAAGGTGTGAGAAGGAGTCAGAAAGTGAAACCCCAGGATTATCCTGCTTAATGCTAAATATGTGGCTCCTTTACACTTAGATGCTAGCTATAATGAGCCATTTCTGCCCACCCCACCTTCACTCTGCATACACACTTCAACGTGGAGCTTATGGCTGAATTTTTACCTCAGAGCAAGAGGAAAAATCAGAAGTCATTTTGTTTCTGCTATAAATTGAAGTGATTCCTCTTGTCCTCTTAATATGTTTGCAGGGTCTTGTGACCAATATAATACTCGGCATCTGTTTCTAAGTAGCACCTTGGCCGGGCTCCATTAAAAATGCAATATAATAAGAGAGCTCATGTAGTGCAATTGGAGCACAGTATTATGTTATTCATTTCTTAATCTAATCCACTGCCTTTAGATACTGGAAATGTGAATTAGTGAAAGTCTGATCTCTCTAGGGATGTTATCTTTCCAGGCAAGCCTGGACTGTCTCCTATGGACAAGATGAAATCCAGTCTTGAGATGCTTGTGATGATGTGTTGGTAAAGGAAAAGAGAGGGCAACAGGGTTGGGAGAGACCCAGAGGATGCAAATGCTCCAAGAATGCTTTTTTAAATATACAATCAGCATTTTTTGAGCTCTCTCTCTTTGTAGAGTCAAAAGGGGCAATCCCAATCCAGTGATTGCCATGGATCCAACTGAAGAAAAATGTACTGAATGTCAAAAAAGCTAAACAAGATTAAAACTGTTGGGCTGGAAATGTAGCTCAAAGGTAGAGTGCTTGCATACTTTTCACAAGATTTGATCTGTTCTCCAGAACAGCAAAAGGAAAGCAGAATTGGGATGAATAAATAAGTCCATACAAGATATCTCATTTTTTCCTGTAGGATTATTTGTTTCGTCTTTCTTTTTTCTTTTACTTTAAAATAATTGAAAGTCATCAAAGCATAAATTCTGCACACATGATCACAGTGTATTTGAGATTTACTTTTGGGTTACTATTATTCATTGGTCTCTTTCACCTAGGAAATGCAGACTAAATAAGATCTATCTGCTTTTTTTTTCTTTTTTCTTTTTTTTTCTTTTCAAAGTTTTATTGATAAACATATAGCAATGAGACAGTTTCAAATCAAATCAAAAGTACAGTTTCAACAAATAATACACTGCATATATTCTTCTTAGTGGTTAATTGCTGTACAAGATGCAGACTTGTGATCCTACTTACAAACACCATTAGAAAAAATCATTCTATTCATTAAGAGAATGCAACTATATATCTATCCCAACCACTTTGAATACACAGATACAAAATGGACATTCATAGTTATACCCCAATTTTTTTTAAGTTCCGTTGTTGAATATTATAGGTGTGTAAACTCAGCAAAATATTCTAAAAGAGTACAGAAGCCCATAATAGCATTGGGTCTTCTGTTTAATTGGCAATGTCAGAAATTATTGACCTGAGTCCCCCACAGCTCAACATAACAACATGGCTTTACTTCCTATATTTCATCTTCATACTTTTCTACTGGATGGTTAAGACCAAGGTAAAGCAGGACCTATGCAACAAGAGTTGTAGCTTTTTGGTTTGAGAAGGTCAGTGAAATGCCCTCAGGATTTATCCTGAGATCCTGTACCTCAGATTGTAGAACCTTTGTCAGTGCAGCCATGTGGATGAGTCACGGCCATTGCTTGGCCAATGTGCTCTCTGTGAAAGCCTGAGAGAGTGTCTTCTCCTCATGTGACTCTCCTTAGGCACACTCCACGTCATCGATCAATTTCCTCTTTGGCCCCATAACCTTCTTGATCAGAAAATCTGGGACACTACTGAGGTACATGACGTTACAGTACAAGTTCTCATATGTCCTGAGTCTTAATTGACCTTAGAAGGGTAGGGCCAAAATATTGGCTTTCCTTGTAGCCCTCCTTTTTCTCTAATTTTGGTCTGCAAACTTAGGTTGTTAACCATCCAGAAGACAAGCTTATTGTTATTATCAATAAGCTCTTAATTTTGAAGTAATTATAAATTCATAGGCCAGGGCTGTAGCTCAGCAGCATAATCAGCTAACTTGCAAGTGCAGGGTCCTCAGTTTGAACCCCAGTACCACACATACACAGAAAAGTAATTATAAATTCACATGCAATTATAAGAAATGCTCCAGGGCGATCCCATGGACTTTTATATAGTTGAATTTGCTTTTAAAGTCTAATTAAGAGTTAACATAAATTCCTCACTCTTTATGAACATGATTAAGTTCATATAATATAATGGTGGACAACCTCTGGAGCACTAGGAAATGTCATGGACAACAGAACACCTTGATGAAAAATTGCACCTTTCTACATAGAGTTCCTATAAACTGTTGCAAGCCAGATTAAAGGAAATTATAAAATATGGGAAGGAATGGCAACTATAATTGTGCTGTGAACCGATAACATATCACGAGCTGTGTGGGTCATACACACCCCATACTGTGTATCCCTTACAGGGGAAGGAGGGCATCTGGAGATGAAATCTGGAGGAAAGAACAGATGGAGTGTTGATGAGGAGAACAGGTGGAGGAAGGCGGCAGGAAGTAGCCCTGAAGTCGAGGCTTTGCCTCAAAGAATAGCGCAAAGTGGAGGAGGCTCTGAAAGGGGCTTGGATGCATGGAGAGAATGAGTATAAAATGTTCATTTTTGGAATCCCTAGGGTATATACGTGATTAGCATACTAGGGTCTAATCCAAGGGAAAAATGGAGACTCTTGTGTTCTAATTCCTCGATTCTACTTGTTTCCTTAAAAATAAGTTCATCAATATCTGGAGAATCCCTTCCAAGAGAGAAGTGTTCTGAAGATATTCATTCTCTAAGTGCTTTGAAAGCAGATGCCAACTTTGCCAAATGAGTCCTTGAAACAGCTAAATCTCTTCCTGATTTTAAACAGTAAGTAAAAAAGCTCACCCATCTTTCATGGTAGGAGAAGGTATAGCCTAGTACTCAGACAACTCAGGTAATGAGACTGAGATCTTGTGCTTAAAGCCCCTGTGCCTTTTTGTTTTTCTACTGCCAGTCTCAAACAGTAGAGGCTACACTTCAATCCACAACTAGTCCTACACACTTAATCAGGGTGCTGCCTGAACCAAATGTATGTGAGACTGGAGAAGAGGCAGGCAGTGTGGGACTTATCTGGTCAGGTTTTGAATGTAGCCAGATCTGGCTTGAGAATGTGGCTGTTTTTTTTTTATTTTGAGATGGATCTTGCTGTGTAGTTTAGGCTGGCCTTTGACTCACTATTTAGCCCAGATTGGCCTCAAACTTACAACGATACTCCTGCTTCAGTTTCCCAAGTGATGAGATTATGGGGGTGTACCACTATGCCTAGTGAAACTTTTCTTTCTACTTACTACCATTGTGACCTTTTTATAACAACCTCTTTCTCAAGAACTAAGCAAATTCTCTCCACTCTTCATTTTCTGTTTTCTTTCTTTATTTTCTGCTTCTTTTGGTACAGGGATTGAACTCAGGACCTTGCACTTGCCAGGCAGGTGCTTAAGCCGCTGAGCTGTCTCCTCAGCTTCTCCCTTTATTTTTTTTCCTCACAGGGTTGAGATCACTTGTCACTTCAATGCTGTAGTGAGAGCCCCATGATATACAGCAGGAATTCATGAGAGAGGAAGAAATCACATGACCAGAGAAGAAACTAGAGAGAGAGAGCAAAGGGCTGGGCTTGCTCCTTGTATAACAACCCATTTCTCAAGCCCAGGTGACACAAAAATTATCTTTATACCTTCCAAATGCTCTGTCCAATGATATAGGAACTTCTCTGGAGGATCAACCTCTTCAATGTTCCGTGTCCTCCCACTTTACCACACTGAGGACCAGGATTCCAACAGGGGAAACTTTGGAGAACAAACCACATCCCCTCAGTGTAGTACCAGGAGTATTTTCTTAGCCCCCTCACCCTACCCCTTGGACAAATATTAATGATGCTTTTTTGTTCTTCTTAAACTGGGAGGATGAGAATTCTTCCTTTCTTCCTGGAGATCACATGATGAGCTCTGTGCAGCACCCACTTTTTTCTTATTCTGGGAAGCTCAATTCTTTTGCTTCTCAGATTGTGTGGGACTGATGTATTGCAAGTGTCCTTGAACAGCTCTATGTGAATATGACATGGACTCACCATTGTCAATATCAGCTGTGAAAGCACCACTGGAACTATGGCTCTAGGAGGGGAGAATGGCCTCTTAACAACTGCAATTGTCAGCCTTGCAATTTAAAACCTGAGCCCTGGTGGGTACTAAGTCTGATTAGTTTAACATCTCCTGTACTCTTGGTATTCATTTCCTGACATAAGTGATATGATGGACCTCACAGACAGAATGTCCACAAAATGAACCAGACATAATGAGGTACATAACAAGGTACATGCTGAACAATTCCACTTACATAGAATTCAAGAATAGATAAGCAAAACTAAGTAGAGTAAAAGGAAGGAGATCAACAAATGTGCAGTGGGGGAGGGAGGGAATGGGAAGGAGATGAAGAAAGCAATTAAGATGTTTTATGTATAGGTACTCCACACAAGTAATGTAAACATGATGAACTGCACATGTACTAATGTACCTTAAAATAAACAAATAAAGTAAAAAAGGCAAAGTAAATTGACAGTGATAGAAATCAGAGCAGTGGTTACCTCTGGAGGTGTGACTGTATGGGAGGTGGGCATGAAGGCTTAAGTGGTGATTATAAGGGTATACACATTTGTCAAAATCATGGAAATATACACTTAATACTAATGGTACATCTTAGTGCATGTAATTTAACACTTCATCAAAAAAAATAAACTAGGCACAGTACCTTGCGACAAAGTCCTAAGTAATCCGGAGGCTAAGGCTGGAGAACTGCTTGAGCCTAGTAGTTTGGTTGCAGGTTGTACAACATAGTTAGATCTCAGCTCTAGAAGGAGAGAGAGACAGAGAGACAGAGTGACAGAATATGAATGAAAGAGGGATAAGAAGGGAAGGAGGGAGAGAGGAATTAAAAGCAATGATGTCTTCATGGACAGCCCACTCTTCTACTCAAAAGCCTCTCTGCACTTCCCTAGTGGTATGATCTGCTGAGGGGCAATGTTGTGTGCGCCTGAAAGAGCTAGCAGATCTGGGAGGGAAGCCAACCTCTGGTACTTACAGGCATTATGATCTGTGCTTCTACTTTCTCATCTGTAAAATGTGGATCATAACAACAGTAACTACTTCTCAGAGCTGATTTGTCATGAAGCTGAGATAACATATGCTAAGTGTTTGACCATTTAATTGTGTTTCATTAACCTTATATTTTTCTGCTATAGTAACTATAAATATACTGGTTTTCAAACTTGATTTTAAAAAGTTCTGATTTGTTGGGGTTTGGTTCTTAAAAATCCGTCAAAGACCATGTGCTAAAGGTTTAGTGACCAACCCTTAGTGCTGTTAGGAGCTAGTAGAGTTTTGTTTTTAGTTTTTGTTTATTTTTTGCTGTTTTGAGACAGAACCTTACTATGTAGTTCAGGCTGGCCTTGAACTCATGATAATCTTCCGGGCTCAGCCTCCAGCATTTTGGTTTCATGGGCATGTGCCACCACATCTGCCAGAGCTGATAGAATCTTTACTAGGTGGGGCTTAGTGGGAAAGCCTTAATCACTAGTGGCACACTCTGGAAGGGGATATTGGAATTCTGACCAGTACTCCTTTTCCTGGTGTCATGAGATAAGCAGCTTTCTTCTACCACGTTCTCCCTACCATGATGGTCTGCCTCACCACAGGCCCACCGTGATGGGGTCAAGGGACCAGGGACAGAAATCTCTGAAACTGGGCTGAAATAACCCTCTCGTCTTTTAAAGTTGATTTTCTCAGGTATTTTACGAGAGATGAAAACCTTGCTAACACACCATCTTGTTCTGCTTCCGCAGTTTCTAATTATATTTCTCTGGGGTAGGGCTTAAAACTCAGTAGTTTAAAAAGCTGCCCAAAGCTGATGATCCCTAAGTTAGATTTACATCCTCATTCAAATGCTGCCTATTCCTCCATGTAGATTTTCAGTGGTAATTCCAGGTCTTAGTGTTTCTCTTCCCCACACTCTTTAAAATTGAAGTTTAACTGCCATACAGTACAATGTTCAAGCCTAAAGTGCCCAGCTCTCTAAATGTTTCTATATAGAGAAACACCCATATAACACCCCCCCAGGCCAAGACACTGAGTGCTGCCATCACCACAGGAGGCTTCCTTCCACTTCCTGCCAGTATCTTTCAAGAGTGCTGGCTATGCTGAGCTTTCTCCCAAACGAAAATGACTTTCTTTTGAGTTGAACTACTCTTGAATTCTTGCTCCTTATGCCATGTAGCTCATGGGTACAAACAAAATTCACTCATCTGTTTGGCTTTCATTTATACTTTCCTCATGTATGGATATTGAACCTTTCTTCTTCTTTTTGATTCTTCTCCCTGAGGCGAATTTAAACTCCTTCAGGACAGGAATTGCCCACAGGTTTAGCACATGTTTATGCACATAATAGAGGCTGAGTAATGGAATGATCCCAGTGCTGAAAGAATGGGAGAGGAGATACAGTTAGCAGACAGATTAAAACAGAGGCATTTCTCTCTTCACTGTCTTCCATATACTTGCAGTGTATTTTCACCAATAACAATTCATATAATATGGGGTTTGCTCATTTTTTGCCCGTGAGAGATAATGCATACATTTGATTTTCAGGTTGCAATGTGGACAGAAGAGCAGGCGTGTTGGAGGAGAAAAAGTTAGATTCAAAATCAAAGAGAGATTTCTCTAGCTCATACTGTTGAAAGAATCCTGGACTGGGAGTTAGAACCCTAAATTCTAGTCCCCATTCTACCAACAACTTGTATGATCTTAGGTAGGTCACTCCAGTTTTCAGAGCCTCAAACTGCTTGAGGTACAACAGAAGCAATTATTTCTATTTCTCACTCCACAGGTCAGCTGGGCTCATAACTGGGAAGGCACTTTAGCTGAAAGAATTAGGGATTCTTTCAACATGCAGAGAGGTGACTTATATTACCAAGTTAGGTAGATAGGGATGTGTTAATAGTTTGACAAAATTTGGATGAAAATGCCCCTTCATTTTGCTTAAGAAAGTATCCTCAAGGTCTCACCAAACTGACCCTAGATTTGAGGATCTTTCTTTCTTTCTTTCTTTCTTTCTTTCTTTCTTTCTTTCTTTCTTTCTTTCTTTCTTCCTTCCTTCCTTCCTTCCTTCCTTCCTTCCTTCCTTCCTTCCTTTCAGTACTGAGGATTGAATCCAGGGCCTTGCTCTTAGCTACATACCTACAGATTTTTGAACGGTTTTGAGATACAGACTTGGGAAATTGCTAATGGTAGGGTCAAACCCAATATGCTGCTGCTTCAGCTTCATAGATTGCTGAGATTACAGGCACGTACCTCTGTGCCTGGCATCTAGGTTCCTTTCTTACCTGGTACAACATGGCACTCATTAAAAAGCAGTTTGTTTGCTCTTGTTTATATTTGAAGATAAGAAAGCTCTGGCCTGTGCCTCAGCAAAGACATAATCTGGGTATTTTTCTGAAGTTTTTATTATGTAAATTTAGACACACCATTTCAGCTAAGTTCTTTTACCTATGTGGACAAAGATCTCTTATTGTCTGTGTAGTGCTTACTATGTGTTTGCCATTCCAGTAGGTGCTATGGAGCCTTTACCAAGATTAAGACCCTTCTCCTGCTCTCAAAATCTGGGTGTGGGAGGCAGTCTTCACAAGGAGAAAAAAATGGCAGGCAGTATGTGATTCACAATAAAATGAGTAGTGGAGGCAGTACATGCTGTAGAAGTTTGGAGGAGTGAAAGAGCTGTAGGAGCTGGGTGTTAGGGCCTTAGGGGGAATTCCAGTTCCTGTGGGCTCTGCAGGATGCACAGGGTTGTTTACGCAGATGTGGGGGAGTACAATGAATTGAGTGTATACCTGTCTTTGGGGAAACACATGCAAATGCACAGATGGGTTACAACAGGTACTAGTGCTTTCTACTATTTCCTGCCTAACATTCTTAAATATTGAAGTCAAAACTCAAGTGTATAACCCTAGAAATTAAAAGATAGTATATTTCAATTAATAGACAGGAAATTGAGAACCAGAGAGGTAGAGTAAATTGCCCAAGGTGACATGTCAAGTAACTGACACTGTTGGGATTAGAATCAGATCCTAAAACCATTTTGGTGTTTTATCTAGAAAATGAGAAATTTGTGACTCAGGTAAGGACATTGGCCTGGTTAGAGTTATTGAAGACAGTTATTTAGCGAACACAAGAGTAGCTATGCCAAATTCTCAACCAAAGTTCAGTGTGGAAATTGGAGGGATTAATGAAGCCATTTACCTCGTGCTGTACCCTTATTCTTAGTTCTTTGACCATAGGAACTTGAGGTCTCTGGATGTTTCCTGACCTTGTCAGGGCCTTCCTCCCTTTACCCTAAATGTTCTTAATTATGTTGTTGAGGATTTCTCAAACCACCAATGGAGAATGAGTGATCCCCTGACTTTTGTTTTAATTACAACTTGAAAAGTATCATGCCTATGGTCCATGCAGCACAAATCTTGGATGAGGCAGACTACCTCGCTATACCAGACAATTGTATTTTCAGTAGATAGACTGTGTTTTATGCTTTGAGTCTGGTTTGCAGCCAACGTGTCTTTCCTAGGGAAGGTGGCTGTTCTTTGGATACTCTTCCAACTCATTATTAGTTTACAATAAATACAAAATCAATATGAGAGAGATTTGGAAGTGGTCCTTTTCCTATTCTCTGGTCCTCAGAAATCTGCATATGGGCAATGGGTAGAAAGCAGTAGTGCAGAAAGGACTCTGCCCCTTCACACCCAGGGTGGCCAGGCCTGTCTTCCTTCCCATCCAGTAGATTAGGAAGCAGCTGCTCTTCTGCAGGGAGGGAGGAGGGAAAAAGGTCAGGGGCAGCTTTTCTTCCTGCTGGTCTCCCAGGAAGGGAAGGGAGTCTGAAGAGAAGGGAGAGGGATTGTGTGGGAGAGGTACAATTTAAAAACCACTGGGAGTCAGAGGGAGGAGTGGTCCTGGGGTGGGGAAGTCTCAGTACTAGGCACAAAAGTGGGGGTTGTGGCTGTAGCTAGGAAGGTGGGAGAAACCTACCATTGTTGTTGTAACAATCTGTTTTACAGCAGGTGGGAAGAGAAGGCCATACTCAGCATACCCCTAAAGTCAAGCTGGCCCAGCTTGACAGTTTTAGTCATTCCACAAGAAATTAGTGAGGGCCGGCCGCGTGCTCCTTCTCCGAAGTGCCCTGGAACACGAGTCGCAGGAAGTGGAGTCAGGCAGCGAGGCTTCCAGGAGGAGGCGAATTCAGTACATGCTTGTGAAGGAGGGCTGATGTGCACCCGTGCAGGCTCCACAAACGCAGAAGACTAGGCAGGCTGGGAGGAGGAGGAAGGGGGCGGAGATTGAGCCACAGGAGAGGCGGAGAACCCAGATGAGGCACCGTAGGTGTGAATGGTGGAGGGGGCTGCGGGAGGCTGAAGAGGAAAGGAGGCAGGGCAGGGGAGCGGTGGCCCAAGGACGTGGTGGGGTCGAGAAGCTGAACTGGATGGGAGGAGGGACGCAGGACGAGGGAGGCGGTGGCGGCGGCGAGGGGGAGGAGAGAAGGAGGGGAAGGAGGAAGCCAGCGCGCCTGCTGCAGGGAAGGAGGAGCTCTTCGCCCAGGCACCGCCGGTAGCTGCGGCCGCCAGGGAGCGAAGCGCTGGGCGCTGGGCGTGGGGAGTGCGGGAGCGTAGCGTTCGCCCGAGCCGGGGCCAGAAGCAGAGCTGCAGGTGAGTGAAATCCCCAAGGGGCGCGGCGACCCGTCCCCGGGGCAGAGCAGGAGGCGTGGGAGAAGTGCCTGCCCGGGTCGGAGGGAGGTGGCGGGCTGTAGCCCAGCCCCTGACTGGCCCGGCCTCCCGCCCTCCCTCTCGGCTTCCTCCCGCCGTTGCCCGCGCGAGGGGGGCTGGTCCCGGGCTGGCTGCGGGCTGAGGGTGGCGCTGCCGGGAGGGAAGGCGGGTGACTAGGGCTGGGGGTGGAGCTGAGGGACTCCGGGGTGTACCCGGGGGCGGGAGGCTGGACCGGGACGGCTCTAAATTGGCTGGAGGGGCCGTTGGTGGCGAAGTTGTTAGCTGGGGCAGAGACGGCCACGCGGTTGCACGAGTAAGAGATCCCCCTGTGGAGTGCGTGAGACGAGGAGTCCGGCGTCCCTGCCATCCCCGTCGCCCTCCCCGCCTTCCCGGCCCTGCTCTCACCCCCTTTGTACCCCCGGTTCGCTTCCGCGGCATTGCAGGGTCCCCTGAACCCCCATCTGACCCTCTCGGCCTCCTGCTTCCCCTGACTCCTGCTTGCTTCGCCGCTGCCCCGTTCCTCTTTTCTTCCCTGCTAGTTACCCCTCCCCGCTTCGTTAATTCCCGATGCAATTGCCTCTTTGAGACCTGTTTTTCCTCTCCTTCCTTTTAGATTGGCCAACGGCTCCTTTCAACCCTGCCTCGTTGGTGGCCACTGGAGAAGCGCGGGGGGCTCCCCAGGCAGCCGTGGGGACAAGTTAGAGCCAGCACTTTACCCCGGGCCTCGCGTGTAGCTTCCTGTCCCCCGTTCTAGGTGCCCCAGTGTCTGGAGGGGGGTGTGGGAGTGTTCCCTCCTTACATGTTCTACCACCCAGGCAACCCTCTGGGGTCCTGTTCCACCTCGCTCTTGCTTCCTGCACAGTGGTCAAGAGGAACCACTTTATATCATGTCCCGGTACAGCTACCAAAGTCTCCTGGACTGGCTCTATGGGGGCGTGGACCCCAGTTTCGCAGGCAATGGGGGCCCGGACTGTGCTGCCTTCCTCTCTTGGCAGCAGCGGCTGCTGGAAAGTGTGGTGGTCCTGACCCTGGCCCTGTTGGAGATCCTGGTGGCCCTGCGGTTCATCCTGAGGCAGACGGAGAATGGTAGGGGTGGCCGTGGCAGCCAGCCACAGCAGGTGACCCAGCGGCCAGAGGAAGGCAAGGAGAGCCTGAGCAAGAATCTGCTCTTAGTAGCCCTGTGCCTGACCTTCGGGGTGGAGGTGGGCTTTAAGTTCGCCACCAGGACCGTCATCTACCTGCTCAACCCCTGTCATCTGGTCACCATGATGCATGTGAGTCTGTTGACTTTTTCCTGGGCAGCCTAAGTGATAAGACTCATTTGGGTGCTCAGGACATGGGTAGTGTAAGGCACCCCTATCCCTGTGGGAAGTGGGAGTCTTAAAAATATTTTTCCAGTGTTTGGCTGTGTTTGTACCAATTTCAAATTTGGGGTTTTTCATGTTTTCCTGATGTATCGGCCCCACAGTGGAGGCAAGGAAACTTGTACCCAAACCCTAGAAATGAGTGGCACTCAGGCCAGCCGCCCCTCCCTTCCCAGCCCTGCCCTGCCCTACCCTGCCCTGCCCTGTTCTGTCCTGGCCTTTCACAAGCAGGAAGTCCAGCCCCAGCCAGGTGCCCTTGCCTTATCGGTGGTCTGTGGCCCAGCCATCTTCCCTTTTGCAGTAATTTTGCAGGGGCCTAGTGACCCCTCTTTCCTGGAGGTAGTCAAGTAAGATTCCTCGTCTCCACTGTGGTACTTTGGGGAAGTACTTTTAGGGGTTTCTCTTAATGACACTTTCATTTGGGAACCTATGCTCTGGGGAAGAGATATGTCTAAGAGTTCGAGTCCCTGCAATGCCCATAAGCTCCTACTAAGTGCTCTCTAAACCAGGCCTCATACTGACTCATGAACTTTGGATTTGTGATCTCCATCTATGGTGACAGAGTCTTTACTTTTTTTTCTTCCTTCCTTTCTTTTTTTTTTTTACTTTTTGCATCTTTAACTCATTCTTTCTCCAGGGATCATGGTCCATGGGTCCTCAGAAAGCTGATTTTTTTTAACCTTCCCAATTTCCTTGCATTAGGAATACTTAAGGAAAAGAAGTGGGATGGAATAGAAAAGTTGCCAGGTGCATAAAAATAATCTGAGTGAGGACCAAGGATGAGACTGTCTTTCTATACTGAGCCTGTACAGAGAGATGTTTTTTTTTTTTTTTTTTTTTTTTTTTTTTTTTTTTTTTTTGAGACAGGGTCTCACTTTGCAGTTCAGGCTGGCCTTGAACTCACTTTGTAGCCCAGGCTGGCCTTAACTCACAGTGATCCACCTGCCTCAGCCTGTGGAATGCTGGGATTGCAGGCATGTGCCACCATGTCCAGCTAGAGAGATGTTGTGAAGCTGTAAAATCATGGAAGAGGAAGGGGACAAGGGGAAAGCAGTCATTTAGATTTCAGACTGTGGAAGGCTGGTATGTTTTTAGGGGCAGTTTTGAAACCTACATTTAACATTTTTATTGTTCTATATTTGTAGATGGTTATTCTTAAGAGACTTATGATGACCCTGTATGGGGCAAGAGGTTGAGACTATTATTTTCCATTTTGTGGCACTGGTAGTGTTAGGGATGGAAGGTCACTTTCCTGTAGCCAAAAGATGAATTAGCATCTGAGATGGAAAACAAACCCACCCTTTTTTGGAGTTGCAAGCTGTCAGTCCCAAAGTGGGGGTGGCAGTGAGTGGTGACGCTGACCTATGGGAAGGCCAAGCAGATGAGCATGATGCTTACTTGCTTGCTCTGTGTTCTTAGGAACTGATGGGATTGTATATTTCTAGCCTCTTTCCCAATCCTCAAAATGTGGTGAATGACCTGTGGCCCATTCCTGTCTTGCAGATCTGGCAAAGAGGTGTTTGTAGCTTTGGAATAAGGAGACTATTACTGATTGAATGGCTAAAACATGGAAGGGAACATTTTACTCAGAGAGGACTTTTTTGGGAAGTGATGCCATTCACAGGAAGTCCAGGGCTGTCCCAGCTAGACCTTCTGTGTAAATTTGAACCAGTCCTCTTTCTTTCTTTTTATGAATGGGCTTTTTGTTAATGAGAGGAAACAACACATCTCAGCTACTGCTGTGTGAGGCTGTCAGGACAGGAGTGCTTTTTTAGGATGGCAGGTGTTGAGGGTCAGAGAGTGCCTCTTCTACAAAGGGGTCTTCAGGTCTCTGGCAACCAGATATTTAGAAGGTCAACAAAGGACTAAATTCAGCCTCACTGGGCCTGCTTCTCTTATGATAAGGTCAAACCTGGCAGCACCATGGGTTTTAGGTAGAAGATATTTAGAGGCGTTTAGAAGACTTGGGAGACCTAGCTTCAGCATTTATTAGTTATATAGAAAGTACTTTTCTTGGGCCTCAGTTTGCTTATCTGTAAAATGGGCAGAGTTGCACTCATAGCTCTTGACAAACTATGTTCAGTGATTCTTTTCTCCATATGTAGTGGGAGGGGGTGCAACACAGAACTGTTCAGAAAGGCTTCTAATCTCCTTGTCCAGATAAGGAAAACTAGTTTATTCTCTGTGGATGTCAGGGTAAGCAATCTGTGTTCTTTTCCTCCATGTGTTTTCCTTTTTGAAGTAAACTCAACCAGATCACCAATAGGGACACTTATAGAAGATGATGGCACCTGAGGAAGAGACGGATGTTTAGAGACTATGGTCTGAATCCTGTCACCTGTGATATTTTTAGTGTTTTTCACATAAACGCTGAGGCTGTAAGATGGGGGTGGAGAACAGAGTCATGCTGAGGAATTTTTTGAGTCCCACTAGGATTATTCTCCTTTGCTATTTACCCCTAAATCACTGCTTTGTATCATTTAAATGGAAACCTCTGGCCTTATTGTTCATAAGGAACTATCACAAACATTATCTTATTTAGTTAGGGTTATGGTAGATCGCTTTAGGCCTAGATGAAGAAATGTTAAAATATTTCCCATGACCATTTCCAAAGAGGAGACACTATGTATAAAAAATGCTTTGGTAAGTGACTTATGTAAATTAAGCTGTATTATAGCAGAACATTCTGAGGCTTAAGAAAAGGGAGATGTTAGCTGCACTGAAAGGACTATCTTAGCAAGAGCTATTTCTGATGTGTCTCCCTCAGCTGGATGACTGAGTTTCGCTTTGCAGAAATGCCTCTTCCTCAAAGTCAGTGCAAGATAATAACAAGAGCAGTAATGCTTTAGGCCAGCAAGAGAGGAGTTGGAGGGAAACAGGTTAGTTCCCCTATTTCCCCTTTTTCAGTCTGTGAGGAATTCATTCTAAATGCCTTGTTACACAAACGCCTGTCATAGCACGGTGCCTTTGCGTGTTTGCCAACTGTAGTAGCATAAAGAAGGGTAGCACTTGCGTCTGAATTATTCTGTTCTTGCTTACTACTGTTGGGTTTCTTTTTGGTCTTACCTGATTTCCCAGAGGTTCTGGGACTGTAGACTGGTACTAATTCAGCAGACAGTAGGACTGAAGTACCACCATCTGACAGGTCAGCTCTGGCCTAAAATGTTTGGGCCAGAGTATATGCCATTCTACACTTTTGAGCAAGCACTAAGGTTAGTATACCACTATTGAACCCCTTGCTAAATATCAGTGGTGACTGTCAGTTATACCAATAGATATTTCTTCAAGTGTGGCCAGTCCTCTTTTCCTTGTGATTTTTGGCAGGTATGGGTAACAGGAATGTATTTCCTATGTGATTATGCTGTTCACTAAAAAGCTTCCAGCAATTCATTGGTAGAAATGTTTTTTATACATGAACACTGGAAATCAAGGCTTAGCAGGAAGATATTCTCATAGCTGTTAAAGTCCTCAAAATCTGCAATCTCTTAGCAGAAGGGTTAAAATGATAGTTTGGCTTATTGTAAAGTTGGATGATCTTCAATTAGTAGATCTTCCTTGAATCCAGTTATGTTGTGTTTGTCTTAAGAATTGAATGCATATATCATATTTTTCATGTCTTGTTTAGTTGTCCAGTTCCTATCGGTTCTATGTATATGTACCAACACCTGATTAAGCACAAACTTAGTGGTCACAGTATATACATTCAGTGTCTACATAAAGCAGTGTGCATTGAAGCTGAACGTTTGGTAAATAATAATTGATGCTGTTGACCATTTAGCTAAAAGTCACTAACTTTTTTGACAGTAATACTGAATGAGCTCGATTCCTTTATAGAGTTGCCATTGCTATTTGACTTTCTGTCTTGTATATATATGAAAAATTTGATATCCACCAAATACAGCTTACTTGATTTGAATTCACCAGCTTCTGCTGTCCTTCTTAAAAGGGTAGAGTGGCATATACTAAAAAATTCCTGAGCTACTGGTAACCTTTTTTGTAATGCATTGAATACACAGTGATGAATTCAAGTTACTATGTGATGGATTTGTTTTAGAGAAAACCTAGTGTAATTGAGAACTTATCTTTCTGTTTTTCCCCCTTGACTTCAGACCAGACACACCTCCTCATTCCCCATCTGTTGTCTGGAGTGCTGATTACTATTCCTGCTTGGAATTGCTGTTGGTGGGTAATGGGTACAATGAGGGATCCAGCCATCTGCTGGAAGTTTATCAGATGGACTGTGTCTTGTGTCAACATTCCAGGGGGACTCAAGAGGATGATGTTTATGTGGGCCTCAGCAGTGAGGCATGACATTCCTCTTTACCTTGCTTTATTTCTTACTTCAAAGGATATTTGCAGAGAATTTTCCCATCATTCATTGCTACAGTCTTTCTGGGACATCTGTCATAAAGAGAGTTGGTTTGGATTGGTGGATTCAACAGTTCACAGACAACACTGGGATTTAAAATAATGATGCTTATCTTGCTCATGGCCTGCTTCGGGAACCTGAGAAAATTATTTAACTTTTTTCTATTCCAGTTGTCTGTGTGAAATGGGCCACATGGAAACAAAACATTTTAATCCTCTGAATAACTATGGGATCACTTAGAGAAGCTGAGCAAAGCTGAACAAAACTGGCAGATGACTAATAACATTGTACTTTAAACTCAAAAACTGACAAGCCTTACCGCCTTTTGCCTTTCTTTATACCTACTGGAAATCATTGTGCTAATCATTTCTATTGCTTTTCTCTGGATCCCTGCCCCTACTTACATACCCTTGTAATAAACTACAAGCAAACTGGATTTGTAACTCGTACCAGGGGTGTAGCTCATACCAAGCCAAGAGGAAAGCTCTCTTCACAGTCTTTCCATGCCAAACACCAGGTATTACAACCTGGCATTACATGTGCTTTAAAATAACTATACGTTTCTGGTTTCTATTCAGTGGAAGATCCACAATGTCCCTGAGTTTTCGACTGTTTGCCACCTTTTTAGTCTTTGTGGGATTGGCTTTGAATTTCTTCTATAAATATTCCCCTGAATGTTTTCTTTCATGAAACCTTTCTAGAGACCTGACTGCAGTACTTCTCATCACTCTAGTAACCCCTGTTCTCCTTTGCCAACCCACTGAGTGCATTTCAGAACGTTAGGTTTGAGCGCTGGACATGAAGCTCAGTGGTAGAGTGCATGCTTAGCATGCATGAGGCAGTGGGTCTGATCCTTAGTAGGTGTGTACACATGCACAAATTGACAAATTGAATTCTTCAATGAATATCTTTATGTGAGTGTAGGTAACTTTGTGTTTGGCTTGGTTGCTTGTTTTTGCATGTTTCTTCAGTCCCCACTGGTAGCAGGAACAATTATAAGAAAGGGCATGCCATTATGTAACTAGCTCAAAGCTGACCTCAGTATTGTACATGCATGTTGTCTAAAGTGTGATTGGATCTTGGTGACTGAGGGATGCAGCTTTTGCCTTTCCTCTTTCCTTCTTCTTCCTTTTTTTTTTTTTTTTTTTTTTTTTGCAGAGCCAGGGATTGAACTCAGTCCCTTGCGCTTGCCAGGCAAGTGCTTATTCTACTGATCCCCTTTCCTTTCTTCTTTGGTGGCCCTGTCTGTATTTCCTTGAGATCTCATGGACATGGCTCCTATATATTTGTTGTTCCTATTGAGAGAATCTTCCTGTCCCTGTTTTGGAATAGCCAGAGTGAAAGGCAGTTTCAGCTATAACTCATGAATCTTTTCATAGAATGTCCATTGTAAACAGCTCCTTGTTGGAACTGTGACCCACTCTTGGCCTAAATTATTATCTGCTTGTATTTTCTTTCTGTACTTAGTACAGGGTCTACAGAGACTGGAACTGATAGTGACCCTTCTGGTTTCGGCCTCCCAAGTGCTGGGATTATAGGCTTGCACCACAACGCCCAGTCCCTGGCTCAGTGTGCCCCAGGGGTGGGGCCAGCACAACATGTGGGGATCGAACCCTGGCAGCTATGCTCTGCCTAAGTAGGCACTTTAGTCTGCTGAGCTATCTGTTTGGTTTTATCCCAATCAGGAAATAATGCTTTTGGATCTTGGTCCTAATTTGGCAGATATCTGGATATGCCAACTTTCTTCTCTTGCCTTTTTTTTTTTTTGAGATAGGGTCTCACCATATAGTTCTGGCTGGCCTGGAACTCACAATGATCCTCCTGCCTCAGCCTCTCAAGTGCTGGGATTACAAGCTTGTGCCACCATGCCCTGCTGGAAGGTGGATGTTAAGGTACTTGTAAAGTACCATGAATTACATCATCAGAGTATTTGACCCAGGCCTCTTTGTCACCTTCTAGTTCTACTTTTCTTTCTTCTCAGTTTCTAAGATCTGCAGAGTCTAGTAAGAGAGATTGTTGGTACCTGGTTGCTATATGATACCTCTCTGTGAGACTCTTGCTTTAAATGCTCGTGGGATTGATTTTTTCATTTCTACATGCAGTCAATAAACATTTATCAGATACCTGTTATGGGCCAAACATTGGAGCCAGGCCCGCGGGATTCAAAGATAAATAAGAATCAGTATTTGGTCTCATGTTGCTCACAGTTTAGATGAGACAGACAAGACAACATATTAACTAAATTACATTATCACCTGTACAGTAACAGATTTGAATGAAACACAAAGGGAAAGGGTCCTTTCATTCCAGTACATTTAAGGAAAGCTTCCTAGAGGATGTGACATTTCAGCTGACATGTGTAGGAGGAATGTTAGCTCCCTTAGAGCAGTGACCCTTTTGTCCTGTTTTCTATGTTAGTTTATAGAACAACGCCTGGCTCTAGTATATGCTCAGTCAATGTGTATGAAAGAATGAAGGCACTGGAGAAAGGAAGGGAACTGTAGGCATAAGAGACAATGTGTGCCAAAGTGCAGGGTTGATTCCTACTTCAGAGGAAAATATCTGAACTGTAATATGGTGTCATTTACATCTCAGTATTGGAAACTTATTTCTTCCTGGTTTTTCTCTCATCAAGCCAAGTAAAATTCTAGGAATGCTGTCTCATTCCTGGGCTGATGATCAGAGAAGCGCAAATGCTCTTGGATTCTTGATAGAGGACTTGCAAGATAGAGAACTGTTTTCTGCCTGCTGGCTCAAGGAGGGTCAGTGCTGTGAATGACAGATACACAGAGCTTTGAGGTAAGTGGGCAAACATTGCATACAGGAAGATAGGAATTTTACGTGCAGCTGAGGGCTGACTTTTAATGTTCGTGGCATGCTTGCAACCCCAGTGAGCTCCAGAGCAACTGGAAGAAATAAGAAGGAAATGTGGTCTTGTCATTCTTTTCTTTCTTTTTTTCTTTTAATGAGGAAAAACAATGAAAACAATGCCAAAAATTTTCAAAAGAAAATAGTAGGAAAGTAACAATGGTTAGTACATTGTGTATAGTTATTTTTGGAGTACTTGCTCAGATTACAAGATATAGGCATAAAAATTGATCAAACAATATGAACACAAACCCTTTTCTAAAGAACTAATAGAGATTAATAGTTTAATTATCTTATGTTTTCCTTTTCCCTTCCTTGTTTTCTCCTTCCCTCATCCCAGTTTCTCTTTCCTTTTGAGCAGTTTCTTCCCATTTCCCAACATACAATAAAGATATTGAATGTTATTTACTCTTTCAACTTCTTGTGTTAGGGAGACAACACAATGTTTATCCCTGTGAATGTGATTTATTTCACTTATGAGTATGGTCTCAAGTTGCATCAATTTACCTTAGAAAAGCCTCAAGTTTACCTTTTTTAATAGCTGAGTAGTACTCCATTGTATAAAAATACCACATCTTTTTTAATCCATTTCTTAGTTGATGCTCATTTGGTTTGTTCCCAAGATTTAGCTATGACAAATTGTGCACCTATAATCATGGGTACACGTATATCACTGTGGTATGGGTATGATATTTTCAATTCTGGAAAAATACCTAGAAGGGAAATAGCTCAGTTGAATGGGACCTTTAATTCTACTTTCTTGAGGAATCTCTAAACTGATATCCACAGTGATTGCATCAGTCTGCAGTGCCACCAACAGTGGAGAAGGGTTTCTTTTCCTCACAACCCCACTTTGTTATTAATTGATTTCTTGATGAGAGCCATTCTTTCTGTGGTGAGATGGCATCTCAGTGTTGATTTCATTTGCATCTCTCAAAAGACCAGTGATGATGAACATTTTTTCATATATTTATTTGCCATTTATATTTCTTCATTTGAGAACTGTGAATTAATCTCAGATGACCATTTTTGCATTGGGTCTTTAATTTTGGGGGTGTCTGCTTTTCTAAAAAAAAATCTTTATATATTTTAGACAGAAGTCTTTTGTCTGAGGGACAGTTGGCTAAAAATTTTTACCCACTCTGTAGGTTGCCTTTGTGTAAAAGCTTTTTAATAAGATGAGATCCCAGTCGTTGATTCTTTGAACTATTTTCTGTACAGTTTAGATTTTGTTCATGAACTCTCTGCCTACACCTCTGTTTTCAAGATTTCTACCTACTTTCTTTTCCAGTACATCTAGTGTTTCTGTTTTAATATTTATTTTATATTTATTTGTTTATGTATTTTGTGGTACCAGGGATTGAACTCAGGACCTTGCACTTACCAGGCAGGCATTTATTCTTTTGAGCTATCTCACTGGCGCTGTTTTAATATTTAGATTTTCCCATTTTAACTTTAGTGACAGTGATAGATATGGATCTAGTTTTAATTTTTAGCATGTAGACAACCATTTTTTCTAGCATCATTTATTAAAGAAGTGATTTTTCTTTCAGTGAACATGTTTGGCCCCTTTGTAAAAAAAAAAAAAAAAAATTGGTAGCTGAGTGTGTTTGGAATTGTATCTGTTTCTTCTAATCTGTTCCACTGATCCTCAGATCTGGGTTTTTTTTTTTTTTGGCAGTACCATGCTGATTTTATCACAATAGCTTTGTAGTGTACTTTCAAGTCAGAGTGTAATGCTTCCTGCCTTGCATTTGTTGCCCAGGATTGCTTCTGCTGTTCTAGATCTTTTTTGGTTCTAAGTGAATTTTAGAAATGCTTTTGCTAGTTCTGTGAAGTATGTTATTTTTTTTTTTTTTTGTGGAACCGGGGATTGAAGTCATGCCCTTGTGCTTGCCAGGCAAGCACTTATTCCACTGAGCTATTTCCTTGGCCCCATGTTAATGGTATTTTATTAAGGATTTCATTAAATCTGTATAACAATTTTGGGAGTATGGCCATTTTCACTATATTGGTTCTTTGTGTTCATGAGTAAGGCATAGTTTTCCATTTTCTGTATTGTATTCAATGTCCTTTTTCAGAGTACTATAATTTTCAATGTATACATTCCTTTGATAGATTTTTTTTTTTTTTGCGGTACTGGGGATTGAACTCAGGTCCTTGTGCTTGCCAGGGAAGTACTTATTCTACTGAGCCATCTCCCTGGC
>NW_004524693.1:9372831-9381889 GCF_000260255.1 Octodon degus | reverse complement strand
GCCCCCTTGATAGATTGATTCTTATGTATTTCGTTTTTATGAATGCTGTTGTAAAGGATGATATTTCCCTAATTTCTTTCTCAGTGAATTTGTTGTTTGGTACAGGAATGCTATTGATTTTTGAGTGTTGACTTTGTATCCCAATATGCTACTGAGTTTGCATATATATATTTTTTTTTCCAGAACTGGAGATTGAACTCAAGCTGTTGCACTTGCAGGGAAGTGCTTACTCTACTGAGCCATCTTCCCAGCCCCTGCTTATTAAATTTTGGTGGAACTTTTGGGGTCTTCTATATAAGGAGTGTCATGTCACCTGTGACATAACATAATTTCTTTCTTTCCTATCCTCATTACTATTACTTCTGTCTTTGTCTAATTGCTCTGGCTCATGTTTCTAGAACTATATTGAATAGTAGTGATGATAGTGGAATCCTTGTCTTCTTCCTGATTTTAGAATCAAAGCTTTAGGTTTTGTTCATTTAGTCTGATGTTGGCTGTTGGTTTGTCATAGAGGGCGTTTATAAAATTGAAGTAAAGCTCATCCATTCTGTTTTTTTTGTGGGTTTGCTATCGTGAATGCATGTTGAACTTTGTGAAAAGCTTTTCTCTGTCTATTGAGATGATCATGTGATTTTTGTCTCTGAGTCTGTTGACATGGTGTATTACATTTATTGATTTGTATATGTTGAGTCATCCCTGCCTTCCTGAAATGAAACTTACTTCGTCATGGTGTGTAATATTCTTGATGATTTGCTGCATTCTGTTTGCCAGTATCTTATTGTGACTTTTACATTTACGTTCATTTGAGAGAATGGTCTGTAGTACTCTTTTTGGTTGAGTCTTTCCTTGATTTTGCTGTGAGGGTAATTCTTGCTTCCAGGAATGAGTGAGGAAATATTCCTTCCCTTTCAATTTAATTAAAGAATCTGAGAAGAATCAGCGTTAACTCCTCTGTAAATTTCTTATAGAGTTCAGCAGTGGATCCATTAGGAACTGGGCCTTATTTTTGTTGGTATGTTTTGAATTCCATTTTCAATCTCATTAACTGATATTGGGTTATTCAGAATTTTTGTCTTCCTTTCTTTCCTTTTTTTTTTTTGGCTGAACCAGGGATTGAACTCAGGCCCTTGTGCTTGCCAGGGAAGCACTTATTCCACTGAGTCATCTTCCCATCCCCAGAATTTTTATCTTCTTGAGTCAGTTTTGGTAATTCATGTATATTTAGTCATCGTCCATTTCTTCTGTGTTTTACCCTGCTACAAGAGTAAAGATTCCAAAGCAGGGATTGATGAGCTTCTGAATTACTTCAGGATCTCTAGTGATTTAACTGTTTTCATTCCTTCTTACTTGAATTTGAGTCTTTTCTTACTTTTTTGTGGAGAAGATTGGCTAAGGATTTATCAATTTTATTTATTCTTTAAAGAACCAATCTTTCAACTCATTAATTCTTTGGATTGTTTTCTTAGTCTCCATTGCATTAATTCCTGCTCTGATCATTCTTTGTATGATGTTTAGGCTTGGCTTGCTCTTCTTTTTCTAGAAGGTTGAGGTGCAACATAGGTTGTTTCTTTAGGCTTGTTCTGTTTTGCTGATGTGAGAATTCCCCATTGTAAATTGCCTCTGAGGGCTGCTTTCTTTTCCTTTTTTTTTGTGTGGCCTGCTCAGCCTGCCCTGAGGGCAAGGCTGGCTTGGCATGTGGTGCAGGGTTCCCTCCGCTTACCTGAGCTTGCCTAAGCAGTTGCTTTAGACTGCTGAGCTATCTCACAGATCCAGAGGACTGCTTTCATTATGTCCTATAAGTTGTATCTACATTCTCGTTTTCATTCTGCTATGTGTATCTGCATTCTCATTTAGTGGTAGACACTGCTTGATTTCTTCTTTAAGATCCTCTATGACCCATTGCTTGTTTAGGATGGTATAATTTAATTTCCATGTGTTTATGAAGCTTTTGTGGTTTCTTTTGCCATTAATTTCCAATTTCATTGTACTATGTTCAGATAATACGCTTCGGATGATTTAAGTTCCTTTGCATTTACTTAAACATTTTCTGTGGGCTAGTATATGGTATAGTTTAGGGAATATCCTATGTGCAGCTGAGAAAAATATGTATTCTGATGATGTTGATTGAAACACTGGTAACATCTACTATGTCCATTTTTCACAGGTTTGGTTCATTTCTGATATTTTTCTGCTGATTTTTTGTCTGGTTGATCTATCTCTTTGTGACAATGGGGTATTATGTTCTCTTGCTACAGTTATGTTATTGCTTGCTTGATTTTTCATGCCTGTTAATAATTGTCTTATATAGTTGGGTGCTCCTGTGTTTGGTGCATACATATTTATGATTGTTATCTATTCTTTTTGATGTTTTCCCCTTATAAGTATGTGGTGACCTTCTTTATCTCTTTTGATCATTCTTGGTTTGAAGTTCACATTGTTTGCAAACAAATTAGCTACTTCTGCTTTTTTCATAGTTCCTGTTACATGGAGTACTGTTCTCCATCCTTTGACTTTCAGTCTATGAATTTCTTCCCCCTCCCAGTGGAAAATAATTTTAATCAAAGAATTATACATTTTCTCCTCCCAGATCTTATTTCGAATTAGGAAATGACATTGCAACTCACTTCACTATAAGTAAAATATTCCAAAATATTTACTTGGTAATATTAAAAATAACTCAATGGGGCCGGGGAGATAGCTCAGTAGAATAAGCACTTACCTGGCATGTGCAAGGGCCTGAGTTCAATCCCCAGTTCCGCAAAAGAAAAAAAAAACCCTCAAACACAAAAAGATGAAACAAACTGTTTTTGAGAAATCTCTATTCCAGGGCCCACAGCACAAAAGAACAGAGTCAAAATTAATAAGTAGAATGAGCCTGGTCACAAATTTCCACAAAATTGGAGAAGGGGAAGAAATGGGATGAAAACAGTGGTGGGAAGAGAATGGATGTTAGCACTGCTTCAGTGACCACTCTTCCAGATGAAATACCCTGTCTCAGGTGCAGGAAATTCCAAACAAGAGTAAGGTTGTTTCCTTGAATAGAAATTAGAACACACCCTGACAGTGGAAATGGCTCTTTCACCTAAGTTTTAATATGCATGTCTTACTCCATAAACTGCTGTGAACACAAGCCTGTTTCAGCATCAATAGTTGTCACAGCAGCCCTTCCATCTTCTTCATGAAAGCTTCTTAAATATCATACTTAGTTTGTAGTGAGACAGGAACAAAAGGGCCAGATTTGTAGGCCACTTTGGGAAGAGGCACAGCAGAATCATCCTCTGGCTTTCTTTGGGGAAGAGCAGTGGCCCCTTTATTCTCCTGATGTACCCTCAGCACAGTGGGCAGAAATCGAGTAATCTCTGCCTTGGGATTAGTGATCTGTGGCTTGGCACTGATGGTTGCTGTGGCTGTCTTCTCAGTAGTGGTTGCACTTGTGTCATCTGCCTTGAGTCACTGAATCAAGTTGTTGGGGATGGGGACTTAGCACCTCTGAGTTTGTTGGGGGAGCTGGATGGAAAAGCCCATGTGGGGCGGGTCCAAGGGGAGGCACCAGAGGTTGGTACATTGTGACGGGACATGACAGAGGGAGGCCTAAAAGTGCTGGGGGAGGTATCCTGGGTGGGGGGCCCCACTGAGTGGGGAGCAGGCGTCAACCCTGGAGGAGGCCTGGGGCGATGGACAGGGGATCAGCCTGGTGGTGGTCTTGGGGACAGAAGGTGTGGCAGAGACCCTCAGAGCTCTGGTATTCCAGGTGGCCTCAGGAATGGAGGAGCACCTGGCAGTGGTCCAGCAGGGAGGCCCATGGGTGGTCCTGGATATGAATTTCATTTTGATTTAAATATTTTCTTTTGTACAACATATTGTTGGATCTTGTTTCTTGATACATTTGCCAGTCTAGTTTTTTTAATTGGTGAATTGAGGCAATTTACATTAATGGTTATAATTGATGTCTGTATATGTTGGGTAATCTTTGTCATAATATTTTCTTGCTCTTAGTTCCCAGCATTTCCCCCTTGTTTAATTACTTGCCCTGCCTGGGGTATTTTTCTTTCTTTCTTTCTTTCTTTCTTTCTTTCTTTCTTTCTTTCTTTTTTTTTGTCTTACTGTTTTTGGAATTGTCATTTTTATCTCTGTCTAGAATGTCTTTCAGTACTATTTGTGGGCTTGGTTTGGTGTTCATGAATTTCTTCAGTTCTTTGTCATGAGGTATTTTATTTCTCCATTAATTATGAAAGATAATTTTGCAGGATACATCTATCTGAGTTGGAAGTTATTTTCTTTCAGGACTTGAAATACTTGTGGTGATTATGACCCCATAAAATCACAGTGTTATCATAAAAGAGAGAAAAACTGATTATAGTATGTATGAGATCCTGGCTAAAATAGTACAGTTAGGAATAACAGTAGTTTCAAGTACAGCTTAACTACTGACAAACTATGGTAACCACTAACATGTTATATTTGACCATAGGAGGAATCTCTAAAATTATAGAACGAAATCAAACATATATCATGTATTTATATGTAGTAATTTTTACCTTTGTGGAGTGATTTTACCCTTCTGTGGGGGGTGAGGAGGTTAAGATGGGTAGGGGACAGGATAAAGTGATGAATCAGGTCAAATATAGTAGAGTCAAGGCTGGAGGTCAAAGGATGATCACCTGGGTTTTGGAAACTGGAGAACCCTGGAGGGAAATAATGAAATAGAATGTGAAGGCATAATCAGAAAAGAAGGAGACAGTGTTTACTCAAAAAGTAGTTGAGGAAAAAGAAAGAGGATCAATAGAAGAAAGTGAAAAAGAAAGGTAAGAAACCTCAACAGTAAAAATAAAAGAAGGAAAAAAGAGAATGAAAAAGAAGGAGCTGGGTTGTTAGCTCCAAAGAATACGTGCTTGCCTGGCAAGTGCAAGGCCTGAGTTCAACACCTGGTTCTGCCAAAAAAAAAAAAAAAGAAAGAAAGAAAAAGAAGAAAAGAAAGAAAAATAGGAGATTAGAGAAAGTGAGGAGAGGGAAAAAAATAAATAAAACACAATAATAAAAGTGACGACAAAATAAGATGGTATCCAATCAGACAGGAAAGAGCCAATCAGACAAGCAAGGGAGAATAAAAATACTAAAATATGTCTGATCTTTATAGTTCTATAATAGTATCCATGTCCCATCCCAGAAATGTGCTGGTTATTCTAGCCAAGTTTGCCATGGGAATTGTGCCAGGTATGGAGCTGATATTGGCTCTGGATGTGGGGGCTGGGATTGGTCTTGTATTGGTGGAGCTCTTCAGAGCCCAGCTGCTGGCTCCTCACTGCTGCTTCAGACAATTCCATAGTACATGTACCCTTGTGCCTGGTGCCTGCTTTCCTGGGACTCCGTGTTCCATTTGGTCTGCTAGTCAAAAGTGTCATGTGCCCATGTGCCTCCCGTTCCCTCCCTTCCCCTCCAGTCCCCTCCCCTCCCCTCCCCTTCCCTTCTTTTCCCTTTCCCTCCCCTCCCCTCCCTTTCCCTTCCTTTCCCTTTCCCTTCCTTTACCTACCCTTCCCTTATCTTTGAAGTTCAAGTCTCATTATGTACTCATGCTACATGATCTGGCTCCACCTCCATATTTTTCTACCCTGATGCTGTGTACATTTCTTTTGCATATTTTTTACATTCATCCTTCCCTGTTTTGAGGTCTTTCCACCATACTTACCCTCCCTAAATCTGCCTCCTCTCAGAGTATTCTGCACTTCAAAAATAATCCCCTCTACAATTTAAAATTCCCATTTCTTTGGAGGAAATGAAGGAATTGGGAAGACATTGCTTTGGTTTAAGAACTTTGTACTGAAATGGGAATAACATATAGCCAGACTCCATTGCTCATTAAGGAGTGAGTGAAATTCATTTTATTTTTTAACTATAATTTTTTTGGCAGAACCGGGGATTGAACTCTAGCCCTTGCACTTGCCAGGCAAGCGCTTATTCAACTGAGCTATCTGCCCATCTACTTTGTTTTTTTTTGTTTTTTTTTTACAGGGTTTTGCTATGTAGTTGAGGCTGGTCTTGAACTCACTTTATAGCTCAGGTTGGCCTTTAACTTGTTGAGATTCTCCTGACCCTGCTGTCTTAGCCTCCTTAGTGCTGAGATTACAGATGTGCACCAGCGTGCTTTTTCTTTTCTTTTTGGTGGAACCAGCGTTTGAACTCAGGCTCCTTGCGCTTGCCAGGGAAGCGTTTATTCCACTGAGCCATCTCCCCGGCCCCAAGGATGAATTTTCAAAGGGAGTCTTGTTGCTTTAATTTGATTTCTAATTTTTTTTTCTTGTGCTGATTTTTAATTAGTAGGATGAGTCTAGTTTTTTTTTCAAAATACTGTGAATGAACCCCAGAGTTTTTCACATTGAGCTGAATCCCCAGTCCTTTTAAACATTTTTTTAAAATTGAGACAGAGTATTATTAATTTGCAAAATTGCCCAGGCTGGTCTTGAACTTGCAGTTCTCTTGCCTGAGTCTCCCAGAGTGCTGGGATTAGAATATGCCACCATGGCCTGCTATATATCAACTGTTTTTGTGCAGGTAGCCTTACTGATGTGTTTTGCTTCTGTTATTCATTGGCCTGTATTAGTCACTCTTGCACCACTCGGACAAAGTAGCCAATAAGTATAAAGAGGAGAAAATTTATTTGGCCCATGCTTTCCAGGGGTGTCCGTCTAAAGCTGGCTGGCTCCAAAGCAGAAACAGGATGGCAAAAGGGCTCAACCCATGGCAGCCAGGAAGCAGAGAGTGCACTGAGGAGCTGGGAACAGGAATGTATCCTTCCACGTCTCATTCCCGCTGACCCACCTCAAACCAAGCCTCGCCTCCTAACAGAATATTTAGCTACTGAACTTGTCAATGGAAGAACCCATGAGTATAGCATGAGTATAGCATACCCATGATCCAATGGCCTGCCAAACATATGAAACATTGAGGGACTATTTTAGATCTATTTTAGTTAAGACCTCTTCCTTCCCCGTTTTGCCCTATTTGGAGGACTTGGATTCTCTATTTCTTTCTGCCCCACTTGCTGATCTCCAGGATATCATTTTTGTTCCTTGAAGTACTGGGGATTTATAGACATATGCCACCATGCCCAGCTTGTACAAATGTCTTGCCAAAACATGTACTGACAAGTGTATAAGCCCTATGAGGGCTGCCAAATAGCTAAGTGGATTAAAATGCTTGCAAGCAGGCACAGGGGCCAGGGCTTTGTTCCCCAGGGCCTGCCGTGCTGGCCCTGCCCCCAGGACACACAGAGATGGCAATTGAGACTGGGCTTGGTGGTGCGTGTCTGTAATCCCAGCTCTTGGGAGGCTGTAAACGGGGATCACTATGAGTCTGATCTAGTAGTGATACCCTGAACACCCTGTTGACCCTTTCCTTAAAATAAAACAACAACAGCAAAAAACAAGTATATAAGCCCTGTGGTGTGCAGCGGGGAAAGAGTAGAGCCGTCATACTGATCTGGAGCCACAGTCTTTTTTAAAAAAATTAAGTTTATTGGTACATTTGAGGTATACACAGCAATCCATTCACTTTAGAAAATTTGTACCTGTGTATGTTGGGCATGGTGGCACATGTCTGTAAACCCAGCATTCAGGTACACAGAGTCTGAGGGAGAAAGAGAGTTCAAGGCTAGCCAGGAACATATAGCAAAACTCTGTCACAAACAAACAGGCGCTGGGATACATTGCCAGCCTGTGATACTGAAAGGGAGTCTGTGTGCATGAGGGGGGGGGTCTCTTAGCTTTAGTGTCTGTTTAGTAGATCTGAGAGTACGTGACAGAGGAAGGTCACATAAGTCTTGTCCTTTGTTGGGTGTTTCTGAAGGAAGTGGGTGGCAGGAACCGGGAGGTAAGAGAAGATTGTCCTGTTTGGCAGGAACAGTGGAAGCTCTAGCTTGTGGGCAGGTGGGCAGATGTTCAGGTGGGCAGGAAGAGGAGTGAGAACAGCTAGAGAGGAAGGGAAACATGAACCCAGTCTTATTGTATTCCAATGCCTTCAGTTTCCCTGTCTTGATCACACAGCAATGATCTCTACTTGGGGTGTATTTTGCTTGTGAGTTGAATTGCTTTTGCCAGCCGACCAGCTGTGTTTGCAGAAAGACTCTGGCTGACTGTGCTTTGGCTGTTGCTAGTAAAGAGACATTTCATTCAGGTACTGATTAAATAAGGCACAGAGCCAGATTGCACATTAACGACCTTAACTATGGCTCTGGGAACCCTGGATAAATACTTATTAGATGTTCTAGGCAGAGCATGAGGAGTCTGGTAGTGAAGTGTTATCTTCAGAGATCAAGGTGAGGGGAACATGGGATTAGGAGACATTTCTTGAAAGAGGTTTGATCATTTTTCCTTAGATTAACCAAGCCTGAGTTACTGGCATATACATGGAAGGGCTAGATTGGCTCCTTTGTTGGCATTTACTTTTCAAATTCTCTGTGACTGCTAGATTGGGACACAGCAAGGATCCTGACTAAGGAGGACAGTAGAAATACCTCCTTTTCCTAATGCAAGTTCAGCTTCATGGAGAGAGCTTTTGGGCCATATTTCTGGGGGTTGGATTTGAGCTCCATCCCCATATGACCATGGACATGTTATTTAACTATTCACAATCTCATTTTCACTATCAAATGGCAGTACTAATACTATGGATTAATGAAATAATGTAGATCAGGCATTGAGTAGAGTTGTGGCTCATTATGCTCACTCAGTAGCACTATATGTCTCATGGCAGCTTTGGAACACTGTGTAAGAGTATACATTCTGAGATGGTAAAGACCTGCGTTCACATCCTCAGCCTAAGTTCCCACATTTTTGAAATAGAATTTGTCAGGCATGGTGACACACACCTGTAATCCCAGCACTAAGAAGTCTGTATCTAGAGAGTTGTTAACTTGTTCAAGGCCAGCCTGAGCTACATAGCAAAACTTTTCTTTAAAAAAAGGAATAATCGAGTCCCAGCCCAGGCGCAGCGTGGGCCGGACCCTCTACCAGCCCCTCGGGCTGCCCCCCACCACTCCGCAGTGCCTCCCCCACCCCGCCCG
>NW_004524693.1:9340488-9369086 GCF_000260255.1 Octodon degus | reverse complement strand
GAATAATCTTACACATGCCAAGGTTGTTATTGAGATTAAATGAGAAAAATGACAGAATGTTACTAAAGAATTTATGATAGCACAGTATCTGTCACAGTGTACACACTGATACCTTTTCACCATGACATTGATGATGATAAGGCATCACAACTACAATCCAGGGGGTGATGGCATTGACGCTCATTAGAGTTTTTATTTGGACTATAAGCCTGTGTGCCTGATGTTGTGATAAAGTGGTAGAGACTTGATACAGGAAGGTAAATTTAAGAATCTCAGTGAAGAAAAGATGCCCTGACATCTTTGTTTCATGCAGTGGGCAAAAATATTGGTCCCATGAAGCTAGGATTAATGTAGTAATTTCTGTGGGGCAAGGGTGCTTGGCTGGTTGAGGCCTGGGGACCACTTTGTGGGTAATATGAAGTTTACTATAGGCCAGCCCATCCTTTCTGAAGAACTTGGAAGGGACTCTCAGTGGTGGAACGCATGGTCCTCCAGGGACCTTTTGGCTTTATTGATGCTCTTCGTCAGTGGGCTGGCTCCATGCTACAAGCCATTTTGGGGTTAGCAATCTAGGAAATCAGTGACTAGATGGGAGAAATAGGAAAGGAATGAATTGGAGTGGGTGTGGTTGGCAGAGACAGGTGACTGGATTTATTTTTCTGCTTTTTATTAATGTTTTTATTTTAAAGAGAATATTAAAAAATAGATGAGACATTAGGAATGATACAGAATTTTAAAAAATAAGGTTGACTACAGTGGTTATTATATTTTACATTGCTGTCTTCTATGTATTTGCTCAGATTAACAGATTTAAGCATGTAAAATTAGTTAAAATAAAAATTTGAAACATTAACTGCTACCTTAACAAAACTGATAGGCATTAGTAATATAATCTTCTTAGCTATCCTGTGTATATACTTACATGATTTTTCCCCTTCCCTTCTTTTCTGTGTTCCCCTCATCCGATTTATTTATTTATTCTTCATGTTCAGTTTCCTTCCCTTTTGTTGTATCTATAGAATCTTTCAGACTGTATTTACTCTTTCAGGTTGTTATACTAGGCAGACAATGCAATGTTTACACATGTCACTTATGAGTATGACCTCTAGTTGCATCCATTTACTAATTAAAGCCTCAGGTTTATCTTTCTTTATAGCTGAGTAATATTCCATTGTGTAATAATACCACATCTTTTTTATCCATTGCTCAGTTGATGGACATTTGGGTTGTTTCCAATATTTAGCTATGACAAATTGTGCTGCTATAAACATGGGTGCACATGTGTCACTGTGATAGGATATTTGTATTAAGAGAAGCTCAACTTTCTCCGGTGTTGTCTGTTACCAAAGTTAGGTACGTATTAGAGAAGAGAAAAGGCTACTCAGTGGCACCTGTAGTTTATATTTGTCTGTCTGTCCGTCTGTCCATCCATCTGTCTGTATGGCCGTCTGCCTGTCCATCTCTTATGTATCTGTCTCCTTACCTATCTATCTATCTAGTCATTGTGCAGTGCTGAGGACGGAACTCACAGCCTGGTGCATGCTAGGGAAGTGCTGTACCACTGAGGTACACCCCAGCTCAAGGTATGGTAGGCCTCTCTTCAACACCCACTACTCTGTTTAAGAGTATACTGCTCTGGAGCCATTTAAAGAGGAAGGCTCCCTTTAAGTGCAATATTCCAGGGTCTAAGCTTTTGTCATGTGGCATTGCAACCTTAGTGTGGAGAATACCCTACCCTGCCCAGGTACATTCCCAAGCATTGTGGGTAAATAGGCATTTCCTTGGACTTGGAGTTTAGGGTGGAGAAGGCTAAGACCTTGTTCTCTGTAACAATCCTGGTTCCCTGGGAGTAGCTGGATTAGAGGGCGTTTCTAAAGCAAACCACCTCTCTTAGAAATAAGATAAGGCAGTGAAGCACTTGGCCACATGACCACCTGCAATATCCTACAGGATGCAGAAGAATAAAGTACAATAAAGGAAATGAAATGCACTCTCAGGATACCTTTCTCTGTGTTATCGTTTGTGTCTAAGTCCCCCCCACCAAGCCTCACACAGTCATGGGACAGCTTTTGGAATTTATGATTGATTATTGTAGGTGTGGATGCTGCACCTGCCCTGGGGCAGGTAATTTGCATTACAGTGTAAGGAGGGGAGAGAGGCTAGCTAGCTGCCACTCCCTTTGCTCTCTGCTCTTTGCCATCCTCATGAACACTTGCTCTCTGCCATGTGCCGCTCCCTCTGCCTTGGAGCCAGCTGAGTAATAACTGAAACCTTCAGTAAATGTGAGCTAAATAAACCTTTCCTTCCTTCATTTTAAGTGTCAGTTATTTGTCCCAGCAATGAGAGAAGAGTAACCGAGACACCCTGTTTCCTGGGCTCTCATTCCCATAGCAGGATCAGAATCCCAAGAAAAGGAGCTAATTTTACTTTGCATCTCTCTTTGCTGAATGGTAGGTCACTGTACTTTGTGGTCCAGCTCTCAGCAGAGTAACCCTGAAAGCTACCACCAAGCCAGGGTCATGTGCCGTTGCTTGTGGGTTTCTAGTCAGTAAGCAGAACTGCTTAACTCCCAGCCCCCAGACTAGCCTCTTGGGGTAGGATAGGAATGTACTCTCCTAGACAGAAGAGTCAAGGTTAATCTTGTGGCCAAGGCTGCCTTCAGTTTGTGAAGAAGAATGTGAAGCTTGCTGTATCCCAAGGTCTCCTGACTGGCTGGGTCATGTTTGGCCATATCTCACAGCCAGTGTTGTGTTTGCTCAGATGGATGCACATGGAAGCCAGACTAGGGTCAGCTTCCCAAATTTCTTACTCCCTGCTTTGGGTCTGTCCTGAAAAACAATTTGCAAGTACATTCTGCTCTGCACCTGTTGTTTCTTTTATTCTCCCTTTGCACAGAAAGTTCACAGTGAATTAAACCAGTCTTAAATCCTGGCTCTTGTCACTTACATTCTCTCTTTGCATCTTCCCTTGGCATGGAGTTCTCATTTTCTAATCATAAGTATCCATAGACTTAAGGACAGCTGGTGCTTCTGCTCATTTAGGGCCTCCTTTAGACCCCCACCCCTTCTAGGATTGAACTCAGGGCATACCATACAAGTACTCTACCACTAAGCTACATCCATAGCCCTTTTACAATTTTTATTAAAGAAGTATTTTCTTAAGAGTAGGAAGAATTTATTTGAGAGAAAGGAAGCTCCTTCTGTCTGAGAGGGACAGAAGGGGGCCCCGCAAGTGGACTGCCTGCCAACTTTTGTTTCTAAAAGCCTGAGGTGAGGTGGGCTTAAGGTAGGACAGAACTATACCTAATCGATAAGATTGCAAGTGTAGGCACTGGGTAAAATTTTATTTTGAGACAAGGTCTCACTGGGTTATGTAGGCAGGCCTTAAACTCGTGATCCTCCTACGACAGCCTACTGCATAGCTGCGATTACATATGGTACATATGGGCATCGCCATTCTCATCTCCTCAGAGAGGAGGAGTACTGTAAACCTGGAAGAAGATCAGGTGGTCAAGAAAGTCTCCAATTAGGAAGAAGAGCTCACTGCAAGTTTTAGCTATTGTATGTACTCTCATTAGGAGCAGTGGTAATCATAATACTTGTAACAGCACTTTTGAACAAGCATTAAATATGCTCCATGTGTGGTCCTAATCCCTTTTCCTTTTTGGTTTTTAACACACAGTGATCCTCCTGCCTCAACCTCCCAAGTGCTGGGATTACAGCGGTGTGCTACTAATTCTACTTCCTGTACATTACCTCATTTGCAGCCTTTCACAAAGGTCATTTTGTCTTATCTAATTCTTACTTTTGCTTCTAGCTCATTTCCCCTTTTGTTGACTTGCAGATACAGGATGTTATAGCAGTGTCCTCAGATTCTTGAAACAACACAGTAATGTCAAGTTACAGTTGAAAGAAACCTCAGTGATCCACTCAGAGGTCTTCCCTCATTTTCCAGATAAACAAGCTGAAACCTGGAGGAGGTGAAGTGATTGCCTAAAATTATACAACTAAATAAGATCAGAGCTGGCTCTCCTGAATTCCAGCTCATTGTCTCTCTGTAACACCTCACATGATTTCTTGCCATCCCTAACCATTGCAGAATAAAAGGAGTTGTTTATTCTTGTCCAGTATGATAGAAACAGTAATCTCCACCCCCCCTTATTTTTGCTTTGCAGGGGATTAAACCCAGGGACTTGCACATAGTAGGCAAGTACTTACTCTATGCCTGAGCTTTACCCTCAGCCCCAGCAATCTTTTTTTTATATTTATTTTTGAGTATTGTGTTCATTGCAGTTACGAAATGAAGATCCTGCAGTTGTAACTTACATACCTATCTGACTGATATGACAGCTGTTTTTTCAGTTTGCCTTTTCTGCCTTTGCTCCTTTTCTTCCACTGAGGTGCCTGGCCCCAATGCGATTGCATGCTGGGTGATAGTCCCGGGAGATATTTGTGAACAATGAGCATGTGTGGACAGCCTGTGTGACCTGCCTCTAGATAATTGTTGTTTAGAAATGAGACCTGTGCATCTGTGGATGCAAACTGATATCATCATTTCTTGCCTCCAAGTAGTCCTGCATCTGATCTTCCTGAGCAAACTGTATGAGACTCTAGGGTAAGAAATCAAGATTAGAATCTAGAGCCTGTGTCTGGCAGAAACAACACAGGATAAAAAAAGGTCAAATAGACGAGGTCAGTTCATCTTGGTAAAAATGTGGAATAATACAGACTACTCACTTGTGTTAGCTAGATTGTGGTCCTGGTTATAGATTCAACACTAACTAGTTGACAGAACTGAGTAGTATATTGAAAGTAGTATGTTTGTTAGCCCATTGCTTGCAGGCTCAGGCACCAATGGTGAGTTCCTTGTTAACTTGGCTCTTCAGGTAGCTCATTTGGCTCAGTCTTATTTAATACATACAATACACAAGTTGAGGGTGTAAACTCTGGAGGCAGTCTAGCCAGGCTGTAATCCCAGCTCAGCTGCTTTCCAACTGTGTGGTCTTGGGAAAGTTAATTCATCTATGCTGATGTATTTTTTTCTTTGATGTTTTGTTTGTTTATTTATTTATTGTCTTTTTGAGATGGGGTCTCACTGTGTAGTTCAGGCTGGTCTTGAACTCATGAGGATCCTCTTGGCTCAGCCTCCCTCATGCCTCAATCTTCCAAGTGCTGGGATTACGGGCATGGACCACTAATCCAAGCTGGTGGTTTTTTTTTTTGTGTGTGTGTGTTTTAAAAGTTTATTGTTTTTCTTGTTTTTTTTTCAGATAAATGTATATCAAATCTCTAGGCCTGCTTTCCTATCTAGATCATGAGGATAGTATTAGTAGCTCTTATGTGTGGTTTTTGTTAGAATTAAATGCATGACTGCATTTAAACTATTTATAGTGTTGGTGCAGAACAGATGTTTTGTAAATATGATTTAGGATTAGTACCATCTGAGACTTAAGTGAAATAAGGTATATGCGTGTACTTTGTAAGTAAAGTGCTGAGTGAGAAGAATCACCTTTTGAAAGCATAGACATTAAAAGGTTCATTAGCCCATTGCTTACAGGCTCAGGCACCAATGGCGAGTTCCTTGTTAATTTGGCAAAAGGAAGAACAGTAGACTTAAGTGTGTAGCTGTGTAAATGCTGGGGCTGTGAAGCAGTGGAGAGTGCTTTTTTCCCTCCCAGGGTCCTCAAGAGGCCTTGAAAGCCTGGATAACAAATAGAGTGACTGGAGCATTTGAGACAAAAGCAGTTATTGTTATGGTATTCTCCCTAAAGTGCTCTTGTCTTTGTTAATGGCATCAGAGTACATTTACTGACCTAGGTTAAATCCCTTGAAATCTTGATATATATCCCATGCCCCTTCTTTCTCCTTTCCAGCATTATTAGTCTCTTATTCATCTTGAGTCTTTTGTGATCTCTTTGTCACTTGCTTTTCCCCTTTTGATTCCTCTGCCCTAGTTTGTGTTGTGTATTATTATCATCAGTGTCATTGTTGTCTTTTCTAGTAGCATGCTGATTGATCATCTCTGCTCTATGTATCTTCTTGCTCTTTCTTTTACACTACTGCCAGAGTGATACAAATGAAATGTGTGCCGGACCATGTGATTCTCTTCCTGAGAAACTGTCAGTATTTCCGTGTTGCCTTCAGCAGGGATGGCAGGTCCTAGCATGCATACACTTTATGATGTCCCTGGCTGACTATGCTAATCAGCCATAGGCACGCTTTCCTAAGGAGTATCCATGCAGGTTCAAAATCGTTTCTCAGGATGGCTTTGTAGGCATCCATTTATCAATCAGCCTGATTTGGCACAAAGACTGGGGATGGCAAGTAGGCAAGCCCTTTAGAGAAAGCCTGAGCTGCTAATACTAGGGTTTAGGATCTTCTGATTTCTCTCCTAATCCCTTCAGACTTGTCTTCCAGAACATTTTTCATGTGCCTTCTGATCCAGCCATGTATACCATATACTTCTGTTCTCTGAGTTTATACTTTGTTCATGAAGAGGCCTCAGCTAGAAATATGTTCTTTTCTCTTCTTGTTAAGATGCTAGTTGTCATTCAAAGCTCAAATACTCCATGAAGTTGTTGTCAAGCCTCCAAGCCAGATTTAGCCACTCTTGACTATTTTAGCATGTTGTTCTGCCTTCCTTGTATTATGTAATTATTTATGTACCAGTCAGAATCAAAAGTGTATATTCCTTGAATGCAAGATCTATGTTTTCATTAATTTTTATATCCTCCACAGCTGGTTCATTCTAGTATTTTAAAAAATAGCATTTTAATTGCATTTAGTGTAATCTCTGTTTTTAGGGTAAGGGGACTAGCTTAGAGAACAAAGTTCCAGAATTTATTTTGGGGTTGGCTAGGCTTTACATGTTTCAGGCTTGAAGGTTGGAGCATTCTGCAGGTGATTGAGATGTGGCTAGATCTTGAAATGCTGATTTCACAGGCATTTGTTTAAAGAAGAAAAATATAAGAGTATCATGTAAGCTAGAGAAGAGAAACACATGTATTTGTAGGACTGTCTATTTTGGGAGAAGAAAGAAGGCTTAGTGAAAGAGCCTTCTGGATGACTTATCTATGAGGTAGCATGAGATCCAACAACAGAACGAGTTTAAGGAATCAGGAGATAGGCTTTCGTGTCATGTGACACAGGCCAAGACCTGAGTAAAGGCCTGGTCCCTATGACCAGCTCCCCACCCACTTCTAAAAATTTACTTTCTAGATGTTGATGTGTGAAGAGTTCAGTTCAAAGACATTTATGGCATTAGTACGGGTAGATAGAGAACACTGGAAAAGAGAGCACATTGTAAAAGGCTAGAAGAATATATACCAATAGTGCTTACTTCTGAGTAGTTAGGGGAAGGGGGGACACTTACTTTTGACTTAGTATAGTTCTGTATTTGATTTGCTATAAGGACAGATTTCTTTGTTAATTAAGAAAAATATATATTTAAAGAAAGTTTGGATGTGTAGCTCAGTGGCACAGCACACACTTAACGTACATGAGGCCCTTTTGATGTCAATCTCCAGCACCAAATTTCATAAAGAATAATAAGTAAAAATAGAGAAAAGAGATGATTAGAAGCCTGAGGATTAACTTTATTAAAGATATACAGTAGATGAAAAAAATCAGTTAATAAGAGAAGATTCGGCAAGTGAGGAAACATCATGTGTTGGGAGGTTGTGCTATACCCAGGTGCCTTACTGGGGATGGGGAGGTAGGGTGGAGGAAGGGAGTGGTTCCTGCTGGAGTGGGGCAGATACTCATTACTAGGAAGTTCAACTGAAAAGAGAAGATAAGTATAGGAGTGGCTAAGTGGCCAAGAGGCAGGCAAAGGCTGATTAAGAAGGAATTAAAAATAAAAAATCATATGTGTGTGTGTGTGTCTGAGAGAGAGAGAGAAAGAGAGAGAGAGAGAGAGAGAGAGAGAGAGAGAGAGACAGACAGACAGACAGACAGACAGACAGAAACAGAAAGATTCAGTGTTGAGCTGCAGAAGAAACAGGGAACAAACAGTGCTACAAGGAAACCTCAGTATGAATCAGGCAATAGGATAATTCAAAAAGGATATGAAATAGCGATTTTAGGAGTAGGAAAATGTCCAGAAAAGGATGCAATCTCAGGCCAACTAAGCCTCTGATCCCTGACAAGTGGAACATTTGGAGCATAGGCTAGACTAGTTAATCACGTTCTCCAGCTAACTGGAAGTTAAGAAAGGCCACTTGCTCTCCTCACTGAACCAAAGGCTTTTGCACTGAGCTGCGTCCCTAAACCCCTCTTTATTATGATTATGATTTTAAATTTTAAGACAAAATCCTAGTCACTAAATTATCCAGACTGGGGTCAAACTTGTAGTCTTCCTGCCTGAGCCACAGAATACTGGCATTATAGTTGTTATATATTATTGTTATATGCTAGTCATTTTAAGTTTTGGTGAGCACAATTGTTTTGGCTATGGCAGTGTTGTACTGTGATGACTAAGTGTCTTTAAGTGGAATTTTTGTGGCTCAGACAGTGGTCCAAGTTGTCTGTTGGACCAGCTGTTAAGTGGGTCTAGAAATGTAGGTGGAGAAGGTAGAAATCAGAGTCTTGAATGCTGGATGCATTTCTCAGTCACCTGGGGCAGCATTCCAATGCCTACTTGGGCCCCCATTCCTCAATAATTTGTCTGGGCTGGGCCCTAGTCATGAGCATCTTTAAAGCTCCTCCAGTGATTCTAATCTGCAGAAAGGATTAGGAATCACTAGTGTAGAAAGACTGGACTTAATGTGTTTGGAGCCTAAAATTGCCCCTAGAAATATGTTTGCATATCAAATAATGTCTCATTGCAGATGTTTCCTCCTCTGTATTCTAAAGTCTTTGGTGTACATTGCTAGTAAATCGTTCATCTCACTGTGCGCTAGTAGTTCAACTGTTGAGGTTGATCAATTTGCGATCTATAAGATTGAGGAGTCCCTCTGTTATAGTGGCTGCCTGTCTAGGCCATCTACTGCAGTAGGTTAACTTAAACTTACAACTTGTGGATGAATAACTCACTAAGGCTCATATCTGCTCTTTTCCTTAGTGCAGAGCATGCTGCCTGCCACCTAGGTGTTTAATCACTGTCACGTGATAACAAGAATTTTTTTTGTGTGTGACGCTTCTTTTTATTAAAAACTTAGGGTAGTAAACACTGTCATATTGGGAAAGTCTGATAAGAGAGATGTTTGAATTTGATTTGAAACTGTCTCATTGCTATCTGTTTATCAATAAAATTATGAAAAAAAAGATGTTTGGGCAGATCTGGCTGGCACATGCAAATCTTTTGGTGTACTAGGTATACTATTGGGCAAATCTAGATCACCTAATATTTATTAAGTAATTACTCTGGGCCTAGTTAGTATCCTACTTGGAAGATTAAAAAAAAGAAATATTATACTGTGTATGGTTTTAATGTTAAGACTTATTTCTAATTAGCTTATTGCATTTTAGGTAGCAGGTATGTACAGAATATGACCAGAAAATACTGGAGATCACATGGAATTTGATTTCTTATAATTCATGACCTTTGTTTTACAGATAAGGAAGTAACCCTAGAGGGGAAGCTATTTGCACAAGATCATGCCACTTGGGAGTGGCAGAGCCCGGACTAGTAAGCTGGGCCACCACCCTCTGAAGTCCTAGTATACTGTTCAGTCTCACTTGAAGGATAAATGACTCTCATGAAATGTATTAAAGCTTTAAGGAGAATTTCCTTCTGGCTTTGTGGGTTTTGGTGCCTTGTTTAGAGGAAGGGTGTAGATCTTCAGTCTTTTGGGCATGATCAGCACTGGCTTTTCACTGGCTTTCCACTTGCTCAGGCCTCAGAAGCCTAAAGGTGGCTCATTCTCTCTTTTTCTATGATACTTGTTGGCTCTGGTTTTTCTCTGTCCAGTGATGGCCTTTTCCTCTGGAGCTTTCTCAATTTTAGTGTGTTCATGACTTTTCTCCCTCAGTTGCCTTTTGTTTTTCCTTTGTGACGCTTATCTTTGGGGCAGGAGGCACCTGCTTTTATGAGGGCCTGAGAATTAACGCAATGAGACCCTCCCTAGCAGTGCTGCCATCAGACTCGTTCTCTTGGTCCAGTTCCTATGAGAAATTTAGGTTTAAATCTAGGGCATTATTTGGAGAGGCATGTGTAATTCAATGTAGATGCACTAGAGATATTCTTCCTAGAGCCCTCCCACCACACAAATAGGATTAGAGTTTGATAATAGCTACAAATCACATTTATTGAAAACTTTCCATGAATCAGGTACCCTGAAGGATAGATGTTATTATTGGCATTCTCATTTTACACAGTAGGAAAACAAAATTCAGAGAAGTCCAACATTGTGCCCAGGACCACTCAACTTGAAAATGTTCAAGCTGGTATGGATACTTAGGTTTAGTTAATTCTAAAGCCAGCATTGTCAGCTACAGATTGAGAATTTCTTGTTCAAAATGCTTGGGTAAAGAAGTGCTTCAGATTTCAGAGTATTTTGAAATTTGGATTATTTCCATAAACTTTAATGCTAGGGTATCATATTGACAGTAAAAAGGTCTTGGATTTTTGAGCCCACTTTGGTGGTACATGTCTCTAATTCCCGTACTCTTACAGGCTGAGGCAGGAGGATCAAAGATTTGAGTCCAGCCTAGGCAACTTAGCAATTTGAAAAGACCCTGTCTCAAAATAATAATAATAAAAAGGGCCCTGGGTTGAATGCTTAGGACTGGAAAAATTAGATTTGGAGTTTGGAGCGTTCAAATGTCAGACTTATGTTTTAGGGATGTTCAACAGATCCTATCATTAAAGAAGGACACCAAATACATTTAGTGTCAATAAAAAACTTTTAGATAATTTTATGTAATGCCTTTAGAGAACTGTCAGAAGAAAAGAGTCTTGAATATAGATTTGTTCTGCTATGAAGCACACCATTTCAGGAGATCTGGTGGTCCCCTGCAGTGTTGAGGAAGTCACTTCTATGAGATTAAGCTTTCTCTTTTGTGAGAGGGTTAAATCAGGTGATATCTAAAATCTCTGCCAGCTCTGATATTTGGTAATAAACTTTGGTTTATTTCCTGCTTCCTGATAGAATAGAAGAACCCAAGAACAGAATGAGGAACAAATTGCATCACAAAAGTGGGGAGAGTTTAGTAGTGTATTCTAGACAGGGCAGTTAACAGCTAATAGCTCTACCATGTTTAGCCAGTTACACATTATTTCTCTTTTTTCTGGGCATTTATAACAAAAAGAAATATCTTTTTAGTTAGCACCTTACCTGCATGAGAAAGTACTTTCTTAAAGTGGCTGTTATTTAATTTGAAGCTGTATAATCTAAAGGTATTTGTAAAACTCAAAGCAGAGAGACACAGAGTCTTAAATATGTATGACATACCCATATTGCATTTCTCTATGTTAGAATTATTAGATTCTACCTCTTTTGTAAGAAGGCTTTGGAATATGGTGGTTTCTAGAAGACACTTGGGAGCATTTGTACAAGAGAATTACCTAAACAACAGATTGTTTGTACACCTTTGATCTCTTTGCAAGATTTAGGAGTAGGTAAATGCATAGCTAGGTCTAGTGCAATATACTTCATCCATTTTGTCATACAAAGATCTTACATTCAGGGACAATAAAGTTAATAATCTATAAAAACCTAACTGATGCTGCAGTTAGAATGATAAATTTGATCTTAAAAATATATTTTTTGTTGGTTGTAGTGGTGTGTGTGTAATAAACTTGGTTTATTTCCTGCTTCCTGATAGAATAGGAAAACCCAAGAACAGAATGAGGAACAAATTGCATCAGAAATGCAAAAGTGGGGAGAGTCTAGTAGTACATTCTAGATAGGGCACTACTATCTAGAGAGAGAGAGAGAGAGAGAGAGAGAGAGAGTCTATTCTTGAATCCAGAGCCTCTTAGTTTGGAAGGCTATTATTGTAGTCATGTTCCATGTTGCTGAGACACAATACTCTACACCCACAATTTAAAAAGGGTCATTTTGATTGACATTTCAGTACATAGTCAGCTGGCTTTGAGGTAGGATGGTGAGGCTAAGGAGAGCTGCTTATGGCATGGAAGCAGAGAGTAAAGGGAGAAGTTCGGGACAGACATGATCCCTTCTAGGTCATGCCCTCAGTGTTCCATCTCTTCTGATCAGATTCTCTTACCTACCAGCAAGCTGGCTGTGAAGCCCACCAGTGAGTGTGTGAGGCTTTACGGAGGGTTTAGATATAAACTGTAACAGCTGTGTGTCAGATTGCATCAAGTAGGGCTCCAAGGGGCTGTCTCCAAAGCTGGGCTCTTTCTACTCTTTCTCTGGTTCATACGTGTCTCCAGTCTCTGGTGAGGCAGCTAGATTAGGTATTGTCATCAGGAGGAACAAAATCATTTGCCTGTATTCAGGAAAGGGAAGGTCTCTGATAGTAGTGCTGCTTAAAAATATAAAAAAGTACTGTTTTTTTTTCCTTTTTGGTACTGGGAATTGAACTCAGGACCTTGTGAATCATCCTCGAGGAAAGGCAGCCATTAGTGCCACTGAGCTATATCCCTGGCCCAGTCATACTGCTTAGCACATAGTGCCACAAAAATGTTGAGTTTACTTCTTTCATTTTGCTCAGTCATTGTAGGTTGAAACACTTGGGCTACTCATCACTGCTGGGCTTAAGTATAGTACCAGGGTAGTTGAATTGGTAAACCTGACAGTAGTGCTATGGCAAGCAGAAACATCAAAATGACACCCAGGTTTTTTTTTTTTTTTTTTTTTTGTGGAACCAGGGATTGAACTCAGGCCCTTGTGCTTGCCAGGTAAGTGCTTATTCCACTGAGCCATCTCCCTGGCCCCAGACACCCAGGTTTTGGAGGCAGATTTATTTATGTCAGTGGGCACTAGGGCTTATATGGGATAAGCAGACAGGAAGTACAGAGGCAGAATGCTTGTCAATGGAGACTGGTTTGTACAATAATGCATCACAGTAACCAGCCATTTCTAAGAGGCCAGAAGCAACCAGAGCAGGAATAGGAACTACTACCTCGGAAATTAAGAAACTGAAGTAACACTGGTGGTGGGGGAGAGGGACATTTTCTGTTTACATTTCCCCTGTTTACATTTAGTTTTCTTGGCAAATCAGCCATTGTAACCAGTGCTTCCCAGTCTTGGTGCACAGACAGAGCAGCCTATTCCTTATTCTGTCCATTCCACTCACTCAGACATTCATTCCACAGGCACTCAGAGACTAAATATTGTAATTCACTTCTGTCAAGGGTGATTCAGACTAATCAGAGTTGATCATATTCCCCTTTTTCTTGAGCTGGGTAGGATTGAAACACTGGGTGGGGTACCCTCAGGGGTCTTACTGGAATGATGCAGGCAGGCAGGCAGATCACATCCTACTCCCTTTAGTGGTCCAGTGTGAGCCACTCAAATGGGGAAACAGGAATCCTCCAGAGCTCTTGGGGGACTCTAGAAATCTTGAGGGCATGCCTTCCTGTCAGGACCTGGAGAGGTCCTTCCTCCATCCATGAGGGCCACAATTGGTGACCAAAGAGGTTATCATAGTTAATGTTCCTGGCCAATGCACCAGATGCAGTGGCAAGCAGAAACACTGAAACTACACCCAGGATTTGGAGGCAGATTTGTTTGTCTATGGACACTAATTGAGATCATTCCCAGAATATGAAACCCTGATCTCTGGTGGCCTAGGGCTTATATGGGATAAGCAAGCAGAAAGTGCACGGGCAGAATGGCTTGTCAGTTGGGAATTGATTTATACAATATGCATTTTAGTGACCAGCTATGCATCACAGTAACTAGCTTGCTCTTTTCTCTGTCTCTGTCTGTCTGTCTGTCTGTCTCTTGTGCTCTCTCTCTTTCTCTGTCTCTGCCTCCCCTTTCCCCTCAACTTTCCTCCCTCCCTCCCTCTCTGACACTGGGAATGAAACTCAGAAGTTTATGCTTGCCAGCCAGGTGCTTGTGCCACTGAGCTATCTCCCCAGCCCACCTGCTGTTTCTAAGAGAGAAGCTACTGGAACTGGCAGAGGAACTATTACCTGGGCAACTAACAAACTGTAGTATACTGGCTGGGGGCTACATTTACATTTTCAGTGTCATCAGATGGAAGAGTTAAAAAACCAGGTAGTATCCCAACCCATGACATGTGAGCATCCTATCCTTCAGCTCTTAGCCCCCTACTACTAGTTAATTGTACCTTGTCCTCACCCAGGTCTAGATAGCTCTTGCTATGAATACCCTGATTTTCATGGAGGAGAAAAAAAACCAAACCAAACAAAAAACCTACTAAGTGAGATGAATCACCATATGGCTTTCCCTCTCTCTCTCTGTCTCGTGTGTGCGTGTGTGTATGTGTGTGTGTGTGCATTTGAAATATTGCTCAGTCTTGCTATGAAATCGCACCAGCATTTCATTTGGGCACCTCCAGAACATAACTTGGATACCCTGCCAATGTGCTGCTTTTCAATCTTCACTTCCATAATTATAATTTTTATTCCCATATTCCCATTCTAATTTTGGCCTGTGGTCTCAGAAAGAATTGACTTCCATAGCTTCACATACATGGTACCCAGGATATGCCTTCATTGTAAAAACAGGCCTCCGTGGTTCTTTACTTTGAGCTTGGCATAGTGCTGTAGAGCAAGATCTGAGCTTGAAGCTAATTTTTATTACCCATATGGTGTGTGCCTTTTAGCAATAAACTAATCCCTGTGGAAGTATTTCTCATTTGTGAAATGGGGCAAAGAATTGGATCTTCCTCATAGGTTATTAGGAGAATTAAGTGAATTACAGTCTCTAAAATCCTAGGAACATTGTGTGCCATTTAATGGGTATTCAAATAAGTATTGCTTACTGCCTCCCAAACTAACAGCTTTTCTTCTAGTACTTCCTATGTTATTGTTTTTTTGTACATGCTTGTAGTACATAGTGATTACATTTATCATGGGGAGTTGATGCATGTACATAATACATCTTAATTTTTATTTCTCCTTCCCCTCCTTCCATCTCTGATCCCTTTCCCATTTTCAAAAGATCTCTCTCCTGTTTCCTGTTAACCATCTTTTATTTTGCTATTTATTTACACTTTGGCTTTCTCATGTAAGAGAAACTATATGACATTCAGATTTATTTCAGTATCATTATGGTCGCAAGGTGCATTCATTTTCCTAAAGATGACATAAATTGGACTCTAAAATGAACCTCTTCTAGCTTTAGTGTAGCTAACAGAAACTGAATTTTGTACTCATAGGAAGCTTAAAGTTGTTGACTTGTGTTGCCAGTTTAAAGAGTTGGAGAGATGAAGCAGAAGTCTCCAGAGAATGGGTGTGTTCTTGTGCTAATTAGTCTGCAGGCTGTGTACTTAATGAGCTGTATGCTGGATATGGATTCAGTGCCCAGCTTTCAGGAAAACATAGGTGAGTTTCACTGGCTCCTGTGACATGTCACTCCCTGACTGTTCTTTACCCTGGGGATGTTGTGAAGTCACACAGTAATTATGACAACTCCTATTTAGTTAGCCCCTAGTTATACCAGGCATGATTCTAAGTGCTTTACCCATATTAATTCAGTCCTCATAAAAGTTGTAAAAGATAGTGTACAGAGCTTGCCCAGTCACACAACTAGTAGAGTATAGCTCACATTAGAAACTTGTTAGTTCAACTCTAGAGCAAACAATGATGACGAAAGTTTTAGAGCTTTCAGTCCTAATAGACTTTTGTGGCACACGTTCCATAGGTTCACTAGTACTAGCATAGGGATTTAGCCAGTTATCTTGTAGAGTATCTAGTCATTTGGTTTTCTCTTAAAATTTATGTATAATTTAGTCTGTTCCCAGTGTCTAGAAAAGCAGTTGATTTTTGTTCATCATTCTTACATCCAGCAACCTTGCTTAATACTTTTAAGCTAATTGTAATTAAACCATTTGGGGATCCTTTTGAGTTTACTGTGTTGATAATCATACATAATTATCTTTTTCATTTTATTTTATTTTGTATTCATTTTAATGAGAAAAAAGATAAAACAGCAATTACATAGTTTCAAAACAGGTTAGTAGGATAGTTACAATAATTAATATGTTACATATTATCATTTTCATAGTAGTTATTCAGAGGACAAGATGCAGACATGATATTTTTGTCTAAACAATATTAGTATAGACCTTTCTTCTCAATGAACTAAGAGAAAGTAGCTGCATATTTATCCTATGTTGTGTATATATATATATATACATATATATGCATATGTATATATTACAACAAAACAGTCCTTTATTTATACTTTTGCAAAGTTAGTAACACATGACACTAGGTTGCTTAGCAACTGATAGCTAACCTTAACCAGACAGGATGTGCATCTCAGGAGTGAGGTAGCTTGTTTGCTTTAGGCACTAGGCCAAGTCCCACCTACACACATTTGATCCATCTCCTAGCTTTGTGGCTCCCAACATTCCTCCCTTTTTTGTTTGTTTTGTCAGAGATGGGTGTTCCATTGCAGTTAGAGAAGTCTTTAAAGGAACTTTTCGTATTTGAAGCCAGTCCAAATATTGTAGGTACTTGAATCCAGTCAAATCAGTGAGACTTTTGGGCCAGCAAGAAAGCTCAGAGGACTAAATCGCCTGCCTAGGCAGATGCAGTGACTGGGTTTGATCCCTAGCGTGCCATGCTGTGCCATGCCATGCCGGCCCTGCTCCCTGGGGTTCACTGAGTTAGCCTGGGCATGGTGGCGCGTGCCTTTAATCCCAGCTCTTGGGAGGCTGAAAACAGGAGGATCACTACAAGTCCAATCTACATAGTGAGACCCTGTAGACCCCGTACTAAATACATTTATTTTATTTTACTTTTTAAAGCTTTTTTTTTTTAATTTGTCTTTTTTTTTTTTTTTTGCTTTGCAGAACCAGGGATTGAACTCAGGCCCCCGTGCTTGACAGGCAAGCACTTATTCTGCTGAGCCATCTTCCCACCCCTCACTAAATACATTTTAAAAACTTAAAAAGAAATAGACTTTTGTCTCTTCCTTTGAAACCATTGTATGTGTCTTTACATGTCTTTCTCCTGTCTTACTGTTCTGTTTAAAACTGTCAGTGCAATGGGTCATAGAAGTGGCAGTAGATTCAACCCTTATGTGCCCTGCTTTATTATTTTTTTGCACCCTGTTTTAGAGGATTTACTTCCAGTGTTCCATTACTTATGTTAGCTGTAGATTTTTCTGTTGATAGTTTTATTAGATTACAAAAGTCGCCTTCTGTTCCTAGTTTGCTACCATATTTAAAGTCATAAACAGATGTTGGATTTTAACAGACGCTTTTCCTTTACCTGTGCAGATAATTACCTTGATTTTGTTTTTTAATCTTTTAGTGTTCTAAGTTACATTGATTGATTATCTAGTATGAAACCAACTTTGCATTCCTGGAATAGAGTGGTCTTTGTATATTATCTTCTTTATTGTTCTTGCATATGCTTTGCTAATGTTCTGTTTGGTAGTTTGAAAGCTCTGTTCATGAATGAATCTGGCTGTAGTTTTCCTTTTTCATATTGTCCTCATGTTTTCATATTAAGTTTATGCTAGCTTCATAAACTAGAACTGGTAGGAATATTTCTTTTTTGAAACTTGACAAAATTTACATAACATCAGTAGTTATTTGTTTCTTGAACATTTGTTAGAACTTATCATAATAGTACCATCTGGGGTTTGGTGTCACCTTTGTGGCAAGAGTTTACATTCAGTTTCATTTTTTATTTTATTTTATTTTATTGAGAAACAAATAGCAATAAGACTTTCAAAAACTGATTAATAGGACTAATAGAAATTAGTTTCAATAATTAATACGTTGTATATTGTTATCTTCTTAGTGGTTATCCATAGTACAAGATGCAAACAGGATATCCTGTCCAAGCACTATTAGTACAAATCTTTCTTCTCATTGAATTAAGCGAAAGTAGCTGTATATCTATCCTAACTATTCTGCATATACAGATACAAAATGGTCCTTCCTTTGTATCCCCCTTTTTTTTTTTTTTTAATTCTGTCAGAGATGGGTATTCCATTGGCATCTAAATACTGTAGATGCGTAAATTCAGCAGAACAATCCAACAGAGTCCAGCAGTCCACAATAGTAGTGGGTTATCCGCAGAAGTTGTGGACTTGAGCCTTTAATAGCTCAGCATATTAATATGGCTTTACTTTATATATCTAGTTTTTATACTTTTCTTTTGGATGGTTAGGACCAAGATAAAGCAAGACCTATATAACAAGAAATGTATCTTTTGTACCTGATAAGGTCAGTCAAATACCCTCAGGATTTATCCTGTAACCCTGTACCACAGTTTGCAGATCCTTTGTCAGTGTCAGCCATGTGGATGAGTCACGGCCATTGCATGACCAATTTCCTCTTTTGTGAAAGCCTGAGAAAATGCTTTCTCTCCATGTGACTCTCCTTAGGCACACTCTGCATCATTGATCACGTTGCTCTGTGGCCCCATAATCTTGATCAGAAAAGTTGGGTCACAACTGAGTTACATGATGTTATAGTGTAGGTTCTCCTATGTCCTGAGTCTTCACTGACCTTGGGAGGCTAGGGCCAAAATGTTGTCTGTCTTTGCAGCCCTTCTTTTTCTCTAATTTTTGGTCTGCAAACTTAGGTTGTTAATCCTCTAGAAAAGAAGCTTATTATTACCCTACAACATATGCAGTTGGGTTTAACCTCACTATCTGTCTGAATATCAAACATCTTAGGCATAAGATGGAACAGGTATTTTCCATCAAGTATTGATATGTTAAGCTTTAAGTCCCTACAGAATATGGAGAAAAAAATTTAAAAATGAGAAATATTTAAATAATATGAATAAACAATTACATATATTTATACAGAAATTTAGAAATCTAACCATATAGAGCATTGTAGCCAGACAGTCCTGTGACATTTTTTTCCTTGTGTCTTTTTTTCATTTATTACCCTTTTTTTAAAGAAAAACATTTACTTGAGAGACAGTATGGTAATAATTGGAATGTCATGACAAGAAGTACGTATTTAGAAGACCAGAATGACAGGTATTCTAAGCATGACCCTCCTATTACACGTTGCTATCTTCAGTGCAGTTGCTTGGTTCACAGGTATCAGCATATATAGTTAGTCAGGATGAGAATCCTACCAATTACATGCTAGTTTCAAAAACCTGCTGATGTTTCTCAGAATCATTGCCCTGCCCATTTGTGCATATAAATGTATGTCTTTGCCCCTGTCATGTTTCCCAGCTTTTCTCCTTGCCTTTTCCTTGCCTTCTCCTCATTGTCCAATCCTCAAGTTCTTGCTTTCCTTTTAATTGTGTTATATTAAGTATTGTTGAATTTTTCAGGTGTTGTATTTCTTCTTTTTGTCTGTGTTGGTAGTTTATGTTTTTCTAGCAATGTGACAATTTGGTCTAATTTTAAAAAGTATTGACTTATAACTGTTAATATGCTGTTAACTATAAAAATGACAGATGATTTTAAAATATTCTTTTCATTCCTGATATGGGTTGTTTTAAAAAATTAATCTCACCAGTTGTATATAAGTTTTATAGGAAGAAATTTGGGCTTTGTTCATTATGTTATATGTCTGTTTTTCATTTCTCCTTTTTTAAAAATTTGTTTTATGTTCATATTTTCTTTAGGCCTTTGGCATTTGATCTTTTTCTGATTTGAATTGAATGCTTAGCCCATTTATTTTCAGACTTTATTTGAATTAAAGACTAATACATTTTGCTATTTACTGTTATAGTTAAATAACAAGTTTTGACATGTTGCAATATTTTAAGGTTTTTCAGTTTTAAAAGTTTTGTAATTTTCATTGTGCTTGCTTAACCCATGGCTTTAGTTTTTTAAGAAACTTCTACGTCTTTTTACTTATCTTTTTGTTGTTGATTGCTAACTTAGAAATATTGCAATCAGATAATGTGATCTTTGTGTTGTTTCTTTGAAATCCCTTGAGATTTTGTGGCCCAGCATGAGGACCAGTGTCTACCAGGTTAACTTTGTTAATTATGCTGCTCTTCAAAAGCCTTATTATTATTGTTTTTGGTACTCGGAATTCAACTCAGGACATCACGCTTAGCAGGCAGGTGCTGTGCCACTGAGCTAAATCCCTGGCTTTGTTAAATTTTTTTTTGTCTGTTCAATCTACGAATTACCAGGAGAATTAAAATGTACTACCACAAAGGAAGATTCAAGCACTTCTTTTAGTACTGTCAACTTTTACTTTATATATTTTGAGGGTATATAATTAGGTATAATCAGTTTTTCTTTGAGATAGATTCTCATTATAGTCCAGATTGCCCTTGAACTTATGGTCTTCCTTCCTTAGCGTCTCAAGTTTTGGAATTACAAGGATATGCCACCAGTTTATAATTTAATGTTTGTATGTATTTGTTCCATCCATTGATCAAATGGTCAGTAGAGGGGTCGTACAGCCACTTCCAATGTAGATAGGTCAATAAGGGTGACATAGGAGTGATGTGATAATAATAAAAGCATTCTGCTGGGTGGGCTGGGTGAATTTGATTTTGTGCTCCAGGAAAGAAACACATTTAAAATAAAAATTGCACCTTTTCAGTTAAAAAAGTACAATAAATTCTTAAATTTGACATTGCCAAACAAAATTAACACCCTCATAACCTCAAGTGTCAGAGGCTTTTGTTAGGATTAAAACAGATTTGAAAGCTTTGTTCCTCTTGGTTGAGGGGGAGTTGGGAGGAGCATTCTTTCTCTTGGGCCTAATTGATGTTACTTCTGGCTGACCAGATGGGTTACAGATCCTTAGGCATTCTTCATATTCCGTCAATTTTCTGTGGGATCTGGCCCAAATCCTGTTACCTTTGTCTTTTCTTTTGAGGTTCCTTGGCTGTAATTACGTGGGTGATACTTGTTTCCCTTCCATGTGACAGGATTGAGGTGTGGAGAAATTGAAATAATGGTTGTGTGGGAATTCTAAATAATTTACCACCTTTTTTGCTCACTGCAGAAAAAAATTAAGTCTGTGGGAGACAAGTACTCGCAAGGACCAAGTGACTGAAATGATGGCAATTGCTGTCTCTTTTATTAAATTGTCAAATTGAATCAGACGATGAGAAGTTAGAAGTCATACAGAGAGACAAATTACATTTGGTCACTTTTGAGCGGGAATAGAACTTTGCAGCCCAGCTCTTCAGTCGACATGGTGCTGTGAAATCTTATTTTCAGGCTCTGTTAGGGCAGCGCCCGATTTTGATTGAATTTCTCAAATAAGTACTCTGAGTTGATCTCCTGCGCTAACCCTTCCTTCACTCCCAGACCATTTTAAAAAAAGGAACAGCTATGCCAGTTAGGATCCCCTGTTTCTGGCATTCTTTCCATTAAATACACCTGTATCCTCTTTCTGTCTCTTCAATCTATAAGAGGTCTTTTTTGATTAATGAAGTAACATAATCATAAAGAAATTTAAATTACAGAAATATGTAAAAAAAAAAAAAAAAAGAAAAGAAAAAGTTCCTGGTAGTCTGGCTGCCTATCCTATTCTTTCTAAGAACTTAGTTAATGTCACAGATTCTCTGCCCAGTCTTGAATTTTTTTCCCCCTTTATAAGTAACATTTCTTACAAAATTCTAGTGTAAAGAAGGTCCAACTTTCTGGCAGAAGGGGGCCTTGGATATTATGGACTGCAACTGTATGAAAAAAGGTTAAGGGGCCTGGGAGATGGCTCATTAGAATAAGCACTTACCTGGCAAGTGCAAGGGCCTGAGTTCAATCCCCGGTTCTGCAAAAAACCAACCAACCAACCAACCAACCAACAACAACAAAAGGTCAGGGCTTAAATGAACTGCAATTGGAAACACTAATTACTCATTATTTAAGGATGTCTAAATTCTTAAGGCAGAGAATAAGGTTTGTAGTACCTACACTGTGATCCAGATGAATGTATGTGTGGTAGGATGAGTAGACAAGAGGCACAGTTCAAATTCCATCCCTCTTGTGAAACTTTTGTAAACTATAACATGCTTTATAAATGAATATGAGATTTTCATTAATACTGGCACTGACTGTGGCATATGGTCTTGTGTTTTTCTAAACAGTCAGTACCTGCTAAGATGCTATTGAACAAGGCACCGACAGAAGATATCCTGTGTCTCTGTTGTTGCGTCTGTTTTGTAGTTCTACCTCATTTTAGTGCCTTCATTACATGAATATATACCACATCAAAAGGGTAGAAAAACAATTTGACTTTAGGGAAGAATGTAACTTACTATCGAAATGCACAAATACCCAACGTGATGCAGGGAACTCAACAAGCACATACTTCTTCAGACACAGTAAAGTAGGTGATAGCACTCTGTGAACTCTTGTTTGTTTGGACTGGGAATCAAACTAAGTAAACTATTAAAGCTGGATAATAATGCCAAGGATTGCTGGCATCATGACCACCAAGACTGGCTGTCACCCAGTGACAAAGCTATGAATCAATTTCAGGCATTTCCTCAAAGTCCTGGAGGCCCCTTTCCTGTACAGGTGCTAGAAAATGCCATAGAAATACAGTTTTCTGATGATTGCAAAAGCCAAGCAGCTAAATTTAATGAGATACCTCTCAAGAATATGGAAGATAAGGACCAAATTTTTGTAGACAGATAGTTATCTGCTGAAACAAAGCATGAATTGAACTATTTTAGAGTATGAAGCATTTCTACAACAGCAAATTACTTGTATTTAGAAGATCAGTGAAGTTTAATGGTTCAGAAAGCTTGGGGGAACAATTGGCAGGAGTATGTGTTAAAATATAAAATGTAAGTATGATCTGTTAAATGATTGAGCACCTTGGTGCATTGTGTCTTATTCTTGAGCTAACAAAATGTAATATAATAGCATTAAAGAAGAAAAGCAAGCAGAGTTACATGGAAATTGTTCAGCTTTCTGAGGTGCTTCAAATAAAATTGACAACCTTAATTTGCTGAATTACAAAAAAGTCACATTTAAAAGAAAAATTTAAAAATTCACAGATTTATTCCTTTGTTCTCATGCAATCCAGATCTGGGACTCTGGTAGCTCATAGAATTTCTCATTCTCTAGATGAGTAATCTTTTTTGTGATCAGTAGGATGTTTATTTGAAAGAAAGGCACTGTGCAGATCTTTTTTATCCAGTGCCTGTGTTCGTGCTTGGGAGAATGAGTAAACAGTCTTTTGTGTGAACTGGTTATTTGCGGTGTGTCTTGTGGATATGGAGACTTGCTCTTCTAAAAGGTAACTCTACCTTTTTAAAAGCTAAAACTGATCAGCTGGCTTGCCCATGTTCATCAGAAATAGGTTTTAGGTTGTTTTGGCACCATGTTCTACAGGTGGATACTTACAGGGGCTCCTTGTTGGCTCTTAAAACATTGAATACTTACTATTCGTGTTTTTTAACTTTTCTTGCACCTTCTCTCACTTGACCCAGTTACTATCTCCCTATTTTCCCTTTGCACTTGTACTTCTAGAACACAAAAGAAAAAACAAAAGAAAACGGAAGAACTTACTTGGAAAATGAGAAACACTACCCTAAACATCAAGGTGCCTTTCTATAGGCAAAACCTCTACCTTTACTTTCCCAGAAGGGGAAGTTCCATTGATCATCACTTACTGGGAGGAGGTGCTGTCATTCAGAGGTGGAAGTTGAAAGACAATAACAAGTGAATTTTTAAGATAACATCCTATAAATGAGAAGAGGCCCAGAATCACAGCTATTGATTAATCATGGACTTTGCCTGGCATATACTTTAAATTCCATCTTCTGAAAGGACCCTAACCTTCGCTGTTTTTGTTTGTTTGTTTGTTTGTTTTGCAGAACCTGGGATTGAACTCAGGCCCTTGCACTTGCCAGGGAAGCTCTTGTTCCACTGAGCCTTCTCCCAGGCCCAACCTTTGCTGTTTAACCAGTTGGCATCATGTTAGGTGATGTCTCACCTTCCCCACACACTACTAGTGGTCCCAGTGGCTTAGAAAATACAATCAGAAGTTGTTAGCATGTTCCTTTCAGTCCTTCACAGTGTAGAAGTAAATCTTTTAAAACATGACTATAAAAGTGACACATATGCATAGAATTTGGAAAATAATAAATTTGGCAAATTTTTCTGTAAAGGACTAGGTTAACAAATGTTGAAAGCTATGTGGGCCATGCCACAACTACTCAGCTCTGCCACTGAAGTAGCCACAGATAATAATATGGAAATGAGCATGTGTGGCTGTGTCCCAGTAAATCATGGATTGGTCAGTGATGCAGATTTGGTATTAAGACTAGTTTCATGACCCAGGGCATAGAAAATGAAAAGCACCCATAATTTTTCTACCAAGATGTTAGCATTTTTGCTCATTTTTTTGCTGCCTTCATATTGTTTTACATAGTCCTTACTACACTGTATATTATCATAGGTGCTGTTGATATCATTTAAAACTTGTCATAAGCACAATTCATAATGAAGTTATAACACTCCATCCTAAAACTAGATCATACTTTATCTACCTTTATTGCTCTTTATCAGTTTTCTTTTATTCCCTGAGTTATAAATAGCATTCCAAAAACTTCTTTGTGCATAAGTCTGTGTGTTTTAGATTATTGCTTAGGTCATTTTCCTTGAAGTGGAATTACTGAATCAGAGTATATGGATGTTAAGGAGCTTAATATTGCTTTCAAAAAGGTAAGGCCTGGTTGCATTCCCACCAGCAGTGGGAGCAGAGAGAACCTGTTCTACCTTGTCTTTGCCAACATCAGATATTAAAGCAAAATCCTTTTAAACATGGCTTTGAAATTATTATATAATTCTTTGGTTATTAAGATGATTGGAAAAATTTCAAATCATTGTTTATTAGTTGTCATAGCTTCTTTGATTCACTCTTCCATAAATCTACCCTGAGCCCTCACTCCCCCTTTTACTTGTGCAGTTTCCACCTTGTATTTTCATAGTTCTTTCTGTCAAAATTTTGCTCAATCTTAGTGATCATTTAGGTTCTTAATTTGGCTACAGTCCAGGCATCCCTCCCTGTTTCCTCCCAGTTGATATGACCTCTTTGCTTTGAATCCCTTTATCATGTGCCTCTCTATGGCCCTCACCTTTCTGCCCCTTTTATGGTTATATATGTACTGGCTTTATTCCCAGGGCAGGGACTAGGTCATGTTTTCTTTGTATTGACTCCCACAGCTTAGCAGAGAGCTTAGTATACAGTAGACTGACAATAGTACTTTGTTGAAAGGTTTCTGAGGTCTGTTGCTTGTTACCTTTTTTTTTTTCAAATGTGATGTTGCAATTACCTGTGATGTTTGCAGAACTAGTTGAGGTCACTGATAAGAAATGCTTAACTGGTTACTTAAACTGGGCTGTCTCCTTAATGGTAGTCACACCTTTGTATGAAATTTGGGTCATCAGGTTTAAAAGTGATGATAAGCAGTTTTAGTACACATAAGGCTGATATTCTCTTACATATAAGGTATGGTATTGGACTGTCTGGTAGAAACTTCAGTGATAATAGAAATTTTTGTATCTGTACCAACACTGTAGTTATTAGCCACATGCAGCTATTGTGTACTTGATATGTAGATACTGAGGATTTGATTTTTTATTCAGTTTCATTTTTAATACTTTAAATACCTACAGGTAGCTACGAGCTACCAGCTGGGATAATGCCGACTCATACAGTATGAAGGGTACAGCCCCCCCTTTTTTTTACAGTCAGGAGAAGTTGAGTATTTATAGTAACCTATAATAACATTGAAGTTGTGACTGCCTGGAATTTCAGAGAGGCAGCCCAGACGCTGATAGAACCATGGAGACAGAGAGAGGGGGAACCACGAGTTTAGTCCAAAATGGAAACTGCCTCCAGCTCAAGATCTGTGTTAGGGAAAAAGGGAGACAGTGCCAGATTGGTAGGATCAAAGTGGAGCACAACTCCAAGAAGACATTTGCACTTGTTATGGTCCATAATAGCAAGTCACTAGAAACTCAAGAGAATAAGGAGAGATGAGAGGTGTGGCAAGGATACCTCAGCCAGGCCTATGCAGGATGCTGGCAAATAATGTGAGTTGGAGGCTTCTTTAGAGGATAGATAGGACTGAGAGGAAAGATTTTCAAATTCTATCAAAAATATCTATAATGGAAAGCACAAATGATTTATTTTCACATTAGGTGCTTTTCTGTGGCTCACAAACATAATAGGATAGAAGGCTGGTGGTCTGTGGCTGAGGGGTGTTAGCGAATGGTTGCCTCCATTGGGGGAAGGAGATATGTCTCCTAGTTTAACTACAGGCAACATTGCCGACCCTGACCTGGTGCCTTGAAAGGTGTGCCTTACATGGCTCTTTGGCTCTTCAGAAACAAGCTATAAACCTACCCATTTGCTTCCCACTTGGTATGTTTTCTTTAAGGGCCAGTAACAAATTTCTAATTTTCTTGTTAGGAGAACACATTGAATATTATTTGTAAGCTTTCAGTTACCTTGAACATTTTATGTTCCTCCTACTTACTGTTTACTGTTCTCATACTTTCCTTATTACATTGCTTGCATTTCCATAACTATGTCATGACTTTAGCATATGGACTTAATAATTATCCTGAAGATCTCTGTACTCATTTTTAAGAAAACCACTGTCAAAGGGACTCTCCCTTTCCTCCTACTGCTCACATGCCACTCTTGTTCTCTGTTGTCCCTGTATTCTCAGTCATGGCTTGTGGCTCCCAGCTTGTGTCTCACGGAGATGGCCTACCTCAGGAACAAAATCCTTTCTTTTTATGAGCAGAATATATTTATTGAGAGAAATAAAGCTCCTGTCCAAGAGAGGGACAGGAGGGGGACCCAAGCGGGTAGTTCCCCTCAAGATCCCTTTTGGGCAAACATGTTCTAGGTAAATCAGACCTGGAGGTTTTCAGAAATCTCTGCCCTGGAAGCTTGGGTTATAGTTCACAGTTAAAGCTCTGTGTGTTATTGAGCCTTATATGGAGAACTGAGTGCCCTCCTGCTTGCAATTGGTCAGGCACTAAGAGAAAAGGCAGCCTTGTATAGGCCTTACCTCGCTTGTGTTCCTGAGAGAACACATCTCTCTCAGCATAGTGAAACAGCTTCCTAGAGATGCCTGATTAAAGAAAACAGCAGAGTTCTTGTCTAACTTGATGTGTGGAAAGAGAACAAGAACAAAGTGCAAAAATACCTAGAGCTGTATACTTAAAGAGTTTTGCAAAACTCAGTTATATTTGAATAGTTTCTTTGCTGATCAAATAAGTAGTGTAGTTGAAAGTTCTGGAACATAGATTCTTTTTTTTTCTTTTTCTGTACCAGAGATTGCACTCAGGACCTCGTGCTTGCCAAGCCAGCACTTATGTCACCGAGCTATCTCCCTGGCAAAGAATATAGATTCTTGTAGCATATGTAGAATCAGATACCACTGAATTACAATTTTGATTCTGCCATTTGTTACCTCTGAGCTTGGGCACATTTCTTTATGTATTTGAACCTCAGTTTGCATTTGTAGTAAAATGGGCACAATAATGCCTGCCTTGTATTTTTTTTCCTTGTGTTGTTTTATCAGGGTTAGAGTGTCTAATAAGGTTCCTGGGACCGAACTAGTAAGGACTTAAAGGACACTTTGTTGTTGCTTTTAAGGCAGTACATTTACATTTGTCCTAAGTACAAGGTTGAGCTGCAGATCCACTGTCCTTTTCCTCATTCCTAAGTATGCTTACTTTTACCTCCCTGAAACTGAAAATACATATTCTCTGAGCAATAGAAACTGGGTGTGAGGGATGTAAGGTAGATTATTCTGGACAGAGAAAAAGATTCCTAGTTGTCAGAGGACTAAGGAAACATCTGTCAGGTGTGTCCACCCTTTTGGCTGCCCTGGGCCCTACAGAGTGAAGAAGAATTGCTTGGACTGCATATAAAATATATAATATAGTAAATATATGTATGTAACAAAATTAATTTTTTTATTTTTAGTATTGCATTCAAAAATAAGAGAGGGCAAGCTGCCTGTGGGTCACAGTTAGGCATTCCTGCTCTAGAGCTACCTTCACCAAGAAAATTTATGGGAATTGTGCCCTGTCTGAAAGTTTGTGCTCTGTGGAGCTGTAAAGGTGAGGGAATAGATGGATAGTAAATCCTTCTGCTGGTCTTTTCAAGACTGTTTCTTGAGAAAGTCATCCCGATTTTGTGCTTTGGTTTGGGATGTATTGTTTTTGCATAAGAGAAACTTTGTGTTCTGTGTTTGGAAGGCATGGTCCCTCAGCCTGCAAAGAGCTCCTAATCTGGCTTTAAGGAAAGCTTTCCAGTTGATTTCTTAATCTTTAGAAATAACACCAGAAATCAATTATGCCCTTACTTCCCTTATACAACTAATTTTCATTTTGTAAATTTGTGCTTTGGGGATTCAGTAGGTCCGAATTTTGATATTTGTGTGTTTTATTTTTTTTAATAGTCTAAGCTAACGTTTCTGAGAGGTGTGCAAAAGGGGTCAAATATACCAACATATATATTGTTATGGTCCATAATAGCAAGTCACTAGAAACTCAAGAGAATAAGGAGAGATGAGAGGTGTGGCAAGGATACCTCAGCCAGGCCTATGCAGGA
>NW_004524693.1:9321072-9340388 GCF_000260255.1 Octodon degus | reverse complement strand
AATAGTTTTTAGGCTACAAATTCCTTTTAGTGGAAGGACTAAGTACAATCCTTTCAGAAGATACTCAGGAAAATAGAACCAGTGCCGTAGTCTCTCTTGATCTACGTCTACATCTCCAGAGACTAAAACCTCAGCTGTTGCAGGAACTGTTCATTTAGTGTGGGGATTCCTAGCAGACTTTCTCTATTTTACGTAGGTGTGTGTAGTCACTTCCCATGACAGAATACAGGGTAATATGATTTAATACAAATAAGAAAGAACTGAGTGAATTGATCATTTAGTTCCTTGTGCTGGTCTTCATTGAAGTGTGTTTTCCTCTACGCACATCCACTCTGTGGGGATACCTGCTACTTGGGCTCCCCCGCCCTGAGCAGCAGCTAAACAATATGCCTCTGTGGCCAGTGGCCACATACGAAATGTGATTATCTGATCCCTAAGTTTCAGTTTGATTTAAAGAAATGCTATTACTGAATGTCATCTTTTATCCTGGATCGCAATTTTGAAGTCTGACTGTGACTCTTTGAGTAAGATATCTGGGCAAATGGAGGCTGAAATGGGAAGTGTACCTGTGCAACAACTCTTCAGTAGCATGACCTCATACATGTGTAGAGCAGTGCCTATTCCCTGACCCCTAGTACTCCATATAGGCAGAATTGGAAAGTAGACCATTTCTCTGTCCCATCTGTTATGATTTTACTTGAAATGAATTCACAGATTAGATATAGCCTTGTTTGTACAGAAGTTTCAAAAACATCTTATAGGGCTGGGGAGATGGCTCAGTAGAATAAGTGCTTCCCTGGTAAGCGCAAGGGCCTGAGTTCAATCCCCGGTTCTGCTAAAAAAAAAAATCTTACAAATCAAATTAAGCCAATTTGGTTTCCTGGAGTTACTGGATTCTGGTCTGGTAGATTTTAATTTCCAGTAGTTAGAAGTATGTGAAAGCTATAGATTCCTGCACCATAGCCAGTATAGTACAGGGAATGCATTTCGGATCAAATTTGGCCATGGAAACATTTACTGATAATTAAGCAAAAAAGAAGTCATGTGACCTAATCAGGATGCCCAGCTCATTCTCTTTCCAGCCACCGTTTTGTGTTAATAAGTCACTGAAGATAGATATGGCAATATTCTAGCAGTTGGATTTTGCCTACCTTCTAATTGGAAGGTACATCCAAAGCTTGTATTAAATTTGTGGACATAAGACATGTTGGGATTCCTGTTAGTAATGTGTCATTCCAAACAAATGAAGGATTTTGCATCGAAAAACAGTCTTATTTCCAGCCCATGCAAGAATAAAGTGATTAAATGATGTTTCCTAACTGGTCTTGAATACCAAATGTTTCTCTAATGAAATGTTTCCACTTTCCATTGCTTTTATGAAGTGTGTCATGGTTTAAATATCTCAGTGTAGCTTTTTATGTATTTAATATGTTTAAGTATATTTACATGCAATAAAATTCACCCTTTTGAGGTTTAGTTCTGCCTATTTAAAAAAACTTGAGTTTTTTAAATGTGTGGATATGTTCTCATTTATTATTTGTAGTAGTTCCTGATTGTGCTTTTCAGTAGATTTCAGTTTCTCAATTAATCACTGCTAGATTCCATATTCTTAATTAGGGTTCTTAAGATGTTAACAATAATACACTGGTTAATGTTTAAAGCCCCACTTTATAGCATTTGTTGATCACTATAGTTGACTTTAAGCTACCAGTATCTACTCAGTAAAATAATAAGAGAGTTGGGAAGATGTATAATCAATCACCTTTTCTAGTGCATGATCTAGGTTTCCCAAAACAGCACGAAGTAGGTTTTTTTTTTTTTTTGTGGTACCAGGGATTGAACTCTTAGTCTACGGAGCTATCTTCCTGGCCCATCACAAAATTTTAACTAATGACTCTATGGTGTGCAGTAAGACTAACATACAAAGAAACACACACACACACACACACACACACATCATAGTATCTGTACTGAAAGTATTTTACATTAAATTATATACATTATAACTAAAAGAAAATTCTTTTTAATTACAGCACTTTAATTTTAATTATAACAATAAAAGGATGGCTACCATTTGTGGAGCACAGCATGTGTTAGACATAGTCACCAAACGGAGGGGGAAGTAGAACAAGTCCGTAGTGTAGGACTCACATGTAGCCAGATTCCTGGGCTCATGCACTTGACCTGTGTACCACCCCATCTTCTGTCCCATTAGTGTGATCTACTTCACAAATTCTCACTATTATAGAGTCACTTTTTTCTAACCCCAAGGATATTTCTTTATTATTTTCTATCTTCCAGCTTCTCTAAAACCTCTTCAAGTTGGAAGTGAACACTAAAGAGCACTTTTTAAAAATTAATTTTTGTGTACTTTTCTTTGGTCCCAGGTCCTTCACACTAAGCTATACCCTGTCCCCTTTAACCTCTGTTTTGAGACAGGGTTTAGCTAAGTGGTTAAGTTTCCCAGGATGGGTTTAAATTTGCCATGCTGCTGCTTTAGCCTTCCTTTCAGAGTGCTGGGATTATAGGTATGTACATGACTCCTAGCTACAAGTTTTATAATTCTCTGGATTTGTTCTTAATCCTGTGAGATAGCCACCAATAGATTTTCTCGCTCTGATTTGTGAATTCTCCACAGTTATCAGTGTTTCTTTTCCTCCTTTGTCATGGGTGATTTTTACCAGCAAAGCTTCACATGTGATATTTATTATTACTGCAAGAGGGAGTTGATATACGAATAGACTATCTGGGGGAAGGGTTAACCAAGAATAGTAAAAATATTGGCAGCTACCATTAGGTGGCTGTCAGAATAGGGTGATTTATTCTCTGGCATCTATCACTGCAGGGAATGAAGCAATCCAAGAATGATAAGCTCTCAATTGCTATCTGTTGGTTCGTGGTGCTGTTTTCCTTGTTTTAGTTAACACTGAGCACTGACCTCACAATGACTTGGCGAAACTTAGAGGAAGATGATCATAGCCTGCAAAGCAAACTGACTGAATGATTTTAAAGAGATAGGCTAAAGGCTGGTGCTGTCAGGTTGTTAGTATTTGTCTGTCTTATGCTCTGTCTTTCCCTCTTTACCAAGGGAGCTGGCAGCATGGTGCTTTCTCCTGGAATAAATGTATTTAGATTGTATTACTAGTTTATAAAATTTAGTTTAATAGAAGGCAGGGGGACAAAGCTTTCAGGTTGGTGTCAGGTCTAGCATTTATCTTAATTAAAGAGGTAAGATTTGGATCAGTGGTAGAGCTCTTGCTGCCATGCTCCCTGGGTTCCATCCGCATCACCATAAAAATGTAAGATTATGAGTGTTTGATGCTCATGAATGGAATTGTTATTGCCTTTTAAGTTATATGCTTGTAACACATAAACCTTATTGTGTCTTTTCTATATCTCTTTCTGAGGTAAATCTCAAGGAATTGTGTCAGAGACCCTGCCTTCCTGGCCTCAGTTTGCTGGACTAACATTGGGCCACTTGTGCATTTGACAGCCCATTCTTTGCATGGAGAGTGACTTGAGCTTGACAAGAACAGCTGAGCCACTTACATTCCTCTTCTAGGAAATTAGAATTAGGAAACTGAGGGGCTAAATAAGGCAGTTTGCTATAGGGGCAAGAGTCAAAAGATGAGGAGGAGGCAAGCAGTCATAGTGGGCTACATCCAAGCTGGTGCCCTCAGGAGACAGATACCATGAGTAGAGAGAAAGCTGGTAAGGGACGACTGGAGATGCTGAGAAACACAGAGGAGCTATTCTCCAGGGCCACCATGAAGCCAGAACCACTTTCATTTCTGAAGCCAAGTTGATCCTGCCTTAGTATTCACGTGGGATTCCTATTTCTTTGCCACAAAACCTCCTTTTTCTTGAGCCAGCTTTATGGGGACTCTATTTTCTAACAAAAACACTTCAACTCTAGGTTCCTTCCTTTATAGTTGAGCCAACAACAGTTAGTTAACATTTAATGTTAATATTTAGGAGCTGAAGATGATTGTAGGTATTATGGGAAGCAGTGGAAAAACACAGGCACCTGATTAATTCTCTTAAGCTCAGTGCAGATGCTACAGGCTTCAGGTCTGTGTTCCTGGCAAACAGTACAAATGAGAAGAGGCACAGATTGTGACTATTCATTTGTCAACTCACAACTTTCAACTGACAGAGGACCTCCTTTATTCTGTTTAACCCCTCAGTCAAGTATTTGCCTTTCATTTACTCCTCTTTTCATTTGGCTCTTGATTATTTATGTATTAGAGGAAACCATTAATGTGATACTAGAAAACTGTCCCAACATGGCCTCTTTTTCCTGCCACTGCAGAACTGAGCCTCACAGATGGAAACAGCTAGAAGACATAAGTGGGCTAAAGCAAGCTAGACCAGGGACAAGCAATTTGATGTCTTCTCCCAGTTTTAATCTTTCTAAATGCTCTTTGTCTGAGTTCCTTTTATCATGTCTGTAAGGGATTATTCTGCTGGCAATGCCAATTTGTTTGGTTAATAAAAATATGGTAATTTGTCAAAAAAATAGAGTAGAGGTCAAATTACCTAGGACACTGTTTTGTTCTCATCTGTTGTATTCTCCTTTTGTTTGTGTCCCACATCAGTGCCACCCAACTTTCTGATTGGCACAGTTTAATGAGGAGTCCTCCACAATCATTCTCCATTAAGGATTTATAGGTCAGCTAATTGTGCGCTGTGGCATTTCTCAAAGTATGGTTTTTGATTCACTTCCCTCAGACTCACTGTGAGTGATTACTTAGAACGTTGATTCCTGAGCTCTACCACACACCTTCTCAAAGTATGGTTTTTGATTCACTTCCCTCAGACTCACTGTGAGTGATTACTTAGAATGTTGATTCCTGAGCTCTACCTCACACTGTATGTTGAACCCACACATCATGGACTAGAGAGGAGTTGGCCTGGGGGATGTGAATTTAGCTCATTCCTCTCCAGGTGATACTTATGTACACCTACCTTTGAGATGGACTGCTCTGTCTGATGAGCTGAGTATTTGGACAGTGCTTCTGGGACATGACCAATACTTCTGTGTTATTCACTAACAGTAGAGCTAGTGGGAAGAGGACAATAGGGCATTCCAAATGTTAGAGTATGTTTTTCTAAATGCATATAGCTAAGGACTCCTTATTGAAAGGACAGTGAAGAAAAATGGAGATATCACCATGCAAAGTTAGATGACACATAGCACTCAAAATCTTTGTTGAATTATTGCTTGCATAATTCATAGTTGGTTGAATAAGAGCACAGGAAGTTTATGTGTAAGTTGCATAGTTGGCTTGCATTCTTATTTTCTCCTAAAAATACACCATCTTCTCCTTCTTAATATTGTAATTCTTTAGACTGAAATTAGTCTCATAACTGACATATTGGGGGTTTGTGATAGTCACATCATTCAATGGTTGTACTAACATAATGCTACTAATCAAAATGAAGATATTGTATTTAAGAGGTTGCTTACAATGTTCATTGTTTTTTTTTTCAAATGCTATCTCCATGGAGTAATGTACAATTCTTTGTTTCATTGCTTTATAGATATTCCCTAGAAAATTATTTTCTCGATTTTGAGGCAGTATCTCACTATACAGTGCAGGCTGGCTTCAAACTCCTTATGTAGCTCAGGCTGGCCTCAAACTCACGACACTCTTCCTGCCTCAGCCTCTCACATTTAAGGATTACAGGTGTATGCCACCATGCCCAGTTCCCAAAAACTATTGAAGGGATTTTGTTCTAGAATTTTCTTTGGAAGTCTGTTTAGAATTCAGATTGCATTTTCCTATGGACAAAGTATTCTTCTCATGGATTAGGTACCTAGGCCAGCAGGCAAAACATTTAATGTGAACTGCATAGAACTATAGTCCTTCTCATAGGAGAACCTGTAGTGTAACATCCTGTAACTCAGTTGTGTCCCACATTTTTCTTATCTAGGAGATTATGGGGTTACAGAGAAAAGTGATCAGTGATGTAGAGTGTGCCTAAGAAGAGTCACATGGATGGAAAACCTTCTCTCAGGCTTTCATAGAGAGCAAATTGGTCAAGCAGTGGCCCTGACTCATCCACATGGCTGACACTGACAAAGGACCTACAAACTGCAGTACAGGGTTTCAGGGTAAATTCTGAGGGGATTTGACTGACCTTGGCAGATACAAAAGTTACATTCTTGTTATATAGGTCTTGCTTTAACTTGGTCTTAACCATCTAGTAGAAAAGTATAAAAACATATTAAAAAACCAGGGCTGGGGAGATGTCTCAGTGGAATAAGCGCTTCCCTGGCAAGTGCAAGGGCCTGAGTTTGATCCCCGGTTCCACCAAAAAAAAAAAAAGAAAGAAAGAAAGAAAGAAAAAAGGAAAGAATAGAAAAGAAAAAAGTAAAGCCATATTAATATACTGAACTGTAAAAGGCTCAAGTCAGCAACTTCTGACATTGCCAGTCCTACAGATAACCCACTACTATTATGGACTACTGGGCAATAGTGGATTATTTTGCTGAATTCACGCACCTACAATATTTAAATGGCAATGTAATACCCATCTCTGACAAAACTAAACAAAAACAAGAGGATAAAAATGAAGGACCATTTTGTATCTGTATATACAAAATAGGATAGATATACAGCTGCTTTCTCTTAATTCAATGAGAAGAAAGATTTCTACTAATAGTGTTTGGACAGGATATCATGTCTGCATCTTGTACTATGAACAACCACTACAAAGACAACAATATGCAATGTATTAATTATTGTAACTGTCCTACTAATCGGTTTTGAAACTGTCTCATTGCTATTTGCTTCTCAATAAAATTAATTGAGACTAACAAAAGGATAGTCCTCTATTCCATACCCAAAACTCCTGAAAGTATTTCTGATGGGCAAAAGCACCAGGGCTCAGATCTCTTATCCTGGCACACAGCTTTACTTTCTGAGTAGAATTAGAGGGATTGTTACTGGAGGGAATAATTAAAATTCCTTTACATGGTCTCCTAGGCTTCGAGTAATGTGACTTCTGCTCACCTTTCCAGCAGCTTTTGTTTTTTTATGGCAGTGGCTAGCTGTACTGGATTTTTAATCCAGAGCCTTCTCTCTGAAATACATCCGTGGCCCTTTTTTCCTTTCTTTTTCTTTTTTTAAATTTTGAGACAGGGTATCAAATTTGTGATTCTCCTGCCTCAACTTTCTAAGTGCTGGGATTACAGGTGGTGCTAATATGTCTGCCACCAGTATTGTTGCACATCAGGTTCCCTCTGGCATGCTACATTATCCAGGCAGAAGGGAGTACCTTATATGCCCTGAGTATGTCTTTGTAACCTTTGGAATGTTTAAGGCCTATGGCCCATAGGAGTCCTTCTCACTGGAAATACCTCCCCACTTCCTCCCTTACTGGTATCTGTTTCAGGCTTTTAAAACTCTCATTACAGTTTTTATTATAATGTGATTTATGTGCTTTGTGTCATTTCTCTTGTACAGAATATTCCACAAAGTAAAGACCTTGTCTGTGTGATTTATTGCAGTATCCCCAGCACTTAGTGTAGTGTCTGGAAGGTGACTTTGTGGCAGGTGGCTAAATGATCAAATCCAGAGGTTCTCAACCTTTTTGGAGCTGTTAGAAGATTGATCATTATGACCTCACAGACTGAACTGCGGTCTATATTGATAAGATAATATTTAGATTATTCAGAATTTCTAACAACTATTATTATAATTCAAGTATTTTCTGACACAAGAAAGTAAGAATGCAAATGAGAAAGGGTGTCATTGTCATGAAAATTATATATGGAAATAATCTGCAACTTTCACTATTTTATTATTTATTATAAATTAACTTGCCTCATCTCTTGCCTGATAGGACAGTCTCATGAGCTGGTAGACCATGCTGAGAATTCATTATCAGCTCTTTTGGGATTAAAACCAGCTGGAGAACTTCAAAGCTAGTTTAACCTTCTTTTACAGATGTGAGCTCTTAGATTTCAAGCAGACAGTTTTTTTTTGTTTTGTTTTCATGATTTAAATCTAAAATGCCCCCCCAAATCTCATGTGTTCAGAGGTGGGGGCTTTGCAAAGTGAGTGGATCATGAGGAGCTATACACATCAGTAGATTAACTGATGAGTTTATGGTGAAATATACTGTTAAGGTGTAGGCGTAGTGGGAGTTGGGTCACTAAAGGTGTAACCTGGAAGGGCAAACTCTTGTCCCTGTTCCTCCCTTTCTTTCTGCTTCCTGGCTGCCATTGATTAAGCAGCCTTCCTCTACATATCTTTGCACTGTGTTCTTTCTGTGTGGAAGCCAGCCATCCATGTACTGAACCCTCAGAAACCATAAGCCAACTAAACTTCTCCTTTAATTTGCAGGTACTGGATATTATGTCCTAACGACAGTAAAGTAATTAATAAATTGCTCAAGTGGGATTAGAAACAGGGGCTTCTGGCTTCTGAGCTATTGTATTTACTTTTAGAGATACACATTTCTAAAAATAAAATCAGAATGCACTGAAACAGTTTATTCTTGTAGGGATCTTTGAGGCATTCTCAAATCACTTGACCAGGGTCACAAGCTGTGATATAGACCAAAAAGAGAGTAAAATAATACAGAATATGACTTTCTTAAGTTAGGTTTAGTTCATTTCATTCTACGCCTAGAGGCAAGCTAAAGCAATATAGCTTACCCAAAGTGCTGCTTAAGGTATTTATATATGGAGGATGGCTTTTCATTTTTCAAGGATTCTATTTCTTTTTTTAATTTTTATATTTTTTAGGGAAGAGTCTCCAGGGTGTTCAGGGTCTCATGACTAGATTGGACTCGTAATGATCCCCCTGTTTACAGCCTCCCAAGAGCTGGGATTATAGCACCCAGTCTCAGTTGCCGTCTCAGAGCACCCTGGGGGCAGGGCCAGCAAGGCAGGGCCAGACGTCAAATTCCTGGCCCCTGTGCCTGCTTGCAGGCACTGTAATACGCTGAGCTATTTGGCCAGCCCAAGTAATCTATTTCTATAAAAATTATAAAGCATAATTGTGTAGTGGGCATTCACTACCTTGAATAATCTAAACCACTTATTGTTTAATAAGCATGTGGTTTGTTAAATGTTGTTATTATTTACAAGAATACTATAGTTTATGTAGTTCCTGTAGACTTTAGAGAAGCATTTTGTTTATTTGGTTTAAAAAATTACATAGTTCAGGTTGAGCATCAGTCTGAAAATCTGACATCTGAAACTTTGTAATTAGATGGCAACAAATATGTAATAAAATCTGAAGAAATTTTCAAGTCTCTGAGATTTAGAGTTCATATTGGTGGCACATATACTAAAATGGGAATGGTTTGGATGAAATTAACATGTGCCCCTGTATTAGTCACTTTCCTGGTGCTGGTACAAAATATGAAGCAGGGACAGACAACCTAAGAGAGGAGGGATTTATTCTGTCTTGCAGGTTCAGTGGGTTCACTTCATGGTTAGCTGGCTCCAAGGCATGGTACAAGGGCATTGCAGAGAACAGCTGCTTACCTCAGTATGGCCAGAAAACAGAGAAGAGAGGAGCCAGTGACAAGAATGTACCTTTCTAGGTCATGCCACAGTGACCCGCGTCACCTGATCTAGTGTCTCCTCTAGACAGAGGAGACTTTTGGGAGACATTTTTAGATCTAAACCGTAATACCCAGGACACTCCCATGTGCTTTTGCAGTGCTGGGGATTAAACCTATAGCCTTTGCACTGAGCTGCATGCTTAGCCCTTTTTATTTTTTATTTTGATACAGGGTGGCACTAAATTGCCCAGGCCGCACTCAGACTTGTGATGCTCTTGCCTCAGCCTCATATAGAGCTGGGATTACACACATATGCCACTATGCCTAGCTGTGCTCATTTTAAAATACGTTTTCTAAAGAACAAAGGATGTTTGAAGTATACCAAGAAAAAATGATAAATTTTTAATGAGATGGAAATGTTAATTATTCTGATATGATCATTATGTATTGTATCAATTATCATAATGTACTCTATAAATGCGTACAATTAAAAATAATTTTCAATGGGAAAGTACTGTACATAACATCAACTAAAAAACAGCGCAAAAACAGATTAATGAAACACTTTGGATTTCATATATTAAATTTTCAAATTAGAGAGTGAAGTCTAAACTCGTGTTCCAAAATTTGAAAAATTCTGAAATTGGAAGCAGTGCTGGCCCCCAATATTTTGGATGAGGGGTGCTCAACCTGTACCTTCAATATCTGTTATATAATGTTACTTGCTTTCTTATTGTGACTCTTGGGAATTTTGCTTGCTCAGAATAAAATCTTCAGAAGAGTGGATTATATAAACCCTAATGGATCACATTAGTAGAGTTTAAAGGCATTCAAGAGCAAGACCCATCTGATGAGAGGAATTTTAAGTAGATTTCTAATGAAGAAGGGAACGCACAACTTTCCTGGGTGCAGGCCTTGGACCGAGGACTTCTAGTCCCCACTCAAGGAATGGCACAGTTTACTTTCCCACTTGGCTTCCATTAGGACACACTCCAAGATTCTTCTGTCAAGCTGTTTAGTTCTTATAGTGAAGAAAAAAAGCTGTCAGATGACCAATTCAAAAGATCATATGCTCCTAAACCAACTTCAGAGGCTCATGAGGCCAGGCATTCTTCTACTTAGTCGCCATGATGTCTTCAGAGGCTAATAGACCAACATCATAATGTACAATAAAGGAAACACCATTCATTGCACCATTTGAAGGAAAGCTACTATGTATGTGTTTTTGCGTTCCTCCAAGCCATGAATGGTTTATTCTGTCACAGCTTCCCTTGTATGCACCTTTAATTCCATTCTGAGTAAGCTCTTGCATGTCTGTGGCTGAGGGAACAGAGCGAGTCTACAAGGGCCCTTCTTGGAATCACATGTTTCCCTTCCCCTCAAGGCTGCCAGACTATCACACTCTGAGCCATTTTCATCTGTCTCAGTGTCTCCTTATAACATGTTACCAAATGCATTATGGTGGTAGGTACAATGGGAAGCTCCCTGGAGTGAAGTAAATGTGGAAAGTGCTATAATTTGAGGCAGTTTTCAGAAAATAACCCCTTCTGGTACAAAAAGGCTCTTTTCTTTCTTTTTGTTTTTCATTTATGCCTCATCACATTTTTTTTCAATTTCAGCTCATTGCCAGCTGAATTTTCCTTTTGATGTCTGGTTTTTAGAATAGTCCCTGCCTGAAAAGAAGAACAAAAGACCAACTCTGTAGCTTTCAGTGTGAAGCATCCCTGGCCTTTCATCCTTCTCAGCACTTCCCTGGTTGGGAACAAAACCCAAGCTCCAGGGGCAAAGCACAGGCAGAGGAAGAACACTTTTTTAAAAATCCAAGCACATGCAGATTTCATGTTTCATTATCATCATGCTTTGCAATTGGGTCAGGTACATGTGGAGAAGAGAGAGGAGACTTAGAAGAAAAAAACAAATTGGCTTATTACTTCTGCAAAAGCTCACAATGCTGTTTTTTTCATAATTTCAATTAAAGAAAAAGTACATTTTTTTAAGGATTTCATTATCTAATCCTGGGTTGTCTTCAGTCTGTAAGACATCTGTGTCAGGACACCCAAGTTGGGAGGTGGAACCAGAGTTTGATGACTAACACTCAGGAGCTCTCTCAGAGGACATCTTTTCATTTATGAGAAGTTTCCTTTCCATTCTTCAGAAAAGGCTTTGAGACATCTCCACTTTATATTTTCTGCTTCCTTCAGTTTCAAATCATAGAAGACCTATTTCTTCGCTCCCAGCTTATCATCGTGATTACAGACTTCTTTGGCCTGCCTTTATCTGAGGGGAATATATTGCTTAAAGGAGATTTTTAAATATAATAACTGAGGGCGGTGGGGTATTGATCAGTATATAGAACAGAGATTTGCAAGCCTGGTGATACACTGAAATCATACTGGGTACTGTGGAGTACTAATCCACAGCCTTAGTTAGGTGAGTAAGGATCTGGGGAGTGACTCCCAGAAACTGATGATTTTAATATAAAACTCCAGGTGATTTTATTTATTTATTTATTTATTTATTTGAGAGAGAGAGAGAGAGAGAGAGAGTGTGAGAGAGAGTGTGTGGTGTGTGTGGCCAGCTCAGCCCACCAGGGGGCGGGGCTGGCTGGCATGTGGTGCTGGGGGATCGAACCGCGGTCCCTGATGCTTTGCTAAGCTTGTTCTAAGTAGGTGCCTTAGACCACTGAGCCATCTCTCCAGCCCCCCAGGTGATTTTAATACATTAACGTTTAGACTAAAACTATACCCTCACCTATTGCTATACACTAAACTAAAATCAAAATGGATCAAAGATCTACATATTAAGACAAAAACAGTAAATCTGGTGAAAGAAAATAGGTAGAAATCCTGAAGACAGAGGGGTAGGCAAAGACTTTATCAACAAAACCCCACTTGCATGGGGAATATTACAAAGAATCAAGAATTTTGATCTCATCTTATTAAAAGCTTTTACACAGTGAAAGAAGTCATTAACAGAGGGAAGAGACTGGGTGCGGTGGTGCACACCTGTAATCCCAGTGCTGGGGAGGCTGAGACAGGAGGATCACTATGAGTCCATGCTGTGTAGTGAGACCCTGTACCAAAGAAATAAATTAATTAATTAATTAAAAAGTTTTTTCAAAACAGTGAAGAGACAACAGAGTAGGAAAAAATTTTTCCCAGTTGTTACTCAAAGAACTAATATCTAGAATATATAAAGAACTCAAATCAGAACCCCCAAATTAATTAATTAATTAATTAATTAATTATTTTTTGTATTAAGTGCAGTGTTTTCAGGGCCTCACTACACAGATGGGACTCATAGTGACTCTCCTGTTTTCAGCTTCCCAAGTGCTGGGATTACAGGCACGCACCACCATGCCCAGTCTCAATCACCATCTCAGTGTGCCCTGGGGGTGGGGCTGGGATAGCAGGCCTAGGGGATAGAACTACCGGCCCCTGCATCTGCCTAAGCAGGCGCTTTAATCTGCTGAGCTATTTGGCTGGCCCAGAACCTCCAATTTTAAAGACCCAATCCATAAATGCTCCTCTGAAATTAAGAGACACTTCTCAGATGAAGTAGAAACGACATTATTTGAAAAATTGAATTCAGGACCTTACTCTTGTCAGGTGCTTATACCACTAAGCTCTCTCCCCAGCCCTTAAGACTATATTTCTAAATGAAATAAGTCAGACACACACAATGTAAATGTCCCATCATTTCTGTGATGTAAGAAACTAAAAGTGGAAATAAGGACCAAAATATATAATAGATATTGTAAAATAGTGAGAAAATGTTCAAATGGGAAGAGGAACTAGGGAGGAGGAAAGGGAGAACAAAGAAGGGAAAAAGGGGAAAAAACAAGATCAGAAGAAAAAATAGAAAAAATTATGAAAGAGGAAAAGGGTTAAAGGGAGGGGGAGGGAAACTGGAAAAAAAGAATCCAGATATGTCATGTCCGAATTCCCTATGATGAATGTGATTATTATGTATATCTAAAATGTACCAATGTACTTAATTTATACATACACATACATATACAAAATAGATATATGAACATGCATACATATATTCAGGCTTTAGAACAACTCCATGTTATAGAAAGCCAAGCTGTATTCTGATCTGTTTTAGATAGTTGGTGGGGGGGGGGAAATACAATCAGATTTTCCATGTGTTAACTTCTACCTGCCTAGAAGATGGGAGAACAACCCTTGATAAGTTAAAGAGGCTCAGTGTGACCTGCTGTCATTACTGGTTCTTACAAAAGACAGGCATCTTCCCTTCAAAAAATATCCAGTTACTTAGCTGGTATGGTATCTGGACTGTGAAGGGGCTTGAGGCAATATCAGGTATTAAAATAAGCCTGTTGAGTAATTGAAGAAGGATTATCTTTGTGGAGAATTAGTGCTTGCACTCTCTCCATCAGGGTTTGGTCAGAATAGTGCAGGATTTTGACTCTACCCCAACTTCAGGCCACTCCTTTTTCATATCCACAGTTATGTTTTGTGTTTGTTTTGTGAAGTTGTCTTCTTACGCTGTTTTTCTTTTTTATTAATTTTATTGAGAAAGAAATAGCAATGAGACAGTTTCAAAACAGGTTAGTAGAATGGTTAAAATAATTAATGCATCACATATTGTTGTCTTCATAGTAGCTATTCATAGTACAAGATGCAAATATGTTTTTCTGATATAAAATCAGTACGTGCTATTGAAGATGCAAGCCTAAAACCGTTGCAGGATTATAACACATAGCAGCTAAAGATCCAATGGAAGTCCAGCTTCTAGAGGTAAGCACTGAAAGCATATTTTCCCTCTGTATATGCTAAATATTTGATATTTTTATATCATACAAATCAACTCATATGACAGTGCTTGTACTTTTTATTTTGGAAATATCTTGGTTATCTTTTTCAACTTTGTACAAACAGATCAAATCCATTTTTTTATACTTATCTTTTTTTTTTTTGTGGAACCAGGGATTGAACTCAGGCCCTTGTACTTGCTAGACAAGCACTTACTCTACTGAGCCATCTTGCCGCCCCCCCCCTTTCTTTTGTCTTTCTGAGATGGGGTCTTGCAGTGCAGCTCAGGTTGGCCTTGAACTCACTCGAATTTACAGTGATCCTCCTACTTCCGAGTACAGGAATTATAGCATACACCATGATGCCCAGCTAACTTAATGCTTAAGAATCTCTGCTTTTTAGGGCTTTCCACAGGGTACCTTCTCCTTTCACTTAAACTGTGTAATTTGACTTTCTGTGAAAATACATGAATTTTGTTGGTTTGTGTTTCTCACAGAAGAGAGGTTTTATCTAGTATATTCATGTTTGGCTGGTTCTTCTTTAAAAATTCAAATAATTTAAATGGAAGAGGGTACCATGTATGTTCTCTTCCAACTCCTGATGCCTACCTAACCTACTAGTTGTCCCATAAGCTATCACTACTAGTTTCTTGGAAACATTGAGGTACTGTATACATAAAGAAGATTTTAATGCTTTAAAGTTCCCTTTACTTAGGTATCTGAGTCTATTCAGATGGCCTGGAGATACCTGTTTCTTTCCTGCATTGCCACCAGTATCTGATGGGCATCTTGTATTTAGAGTCTTGCCCCACAAGATCTCACAGTCAAGGGAAGATAACATTTATTGAAAACACATCTCCACATCAGGGAGAAATGGTGATGAGTCTTGTTACAGAGAATAGTTTATGCTTCCTTTCCAAAATACTGATTAAGAGAGTCCCTTTACCTATTTTTTTTAACACAGAAGTGTTGATAGGAGCTTTGCTGCAAAGACACAGAAGCAGAGAGATAGGCTCAAGCTTTGCTCTTGCCCACAGCTTTCACCTTCTTTTCCAGATTTGCATCTGGCAAGAAATGGTCTGCTGAGAGGTAGGCTAATTCACCATCCAGGTTTACCATGGTTGATAGTATTACACCTGAGATGAGAAGACTGTCATCATCCAGATGGTGAACTTTTTACAGACAGGAACTATGTTCTATACCTGTTTCTGTGCCCAGATCCAGGGCAAGAACAAACTGATAAAGATCTTGGGCAATAGCATGCTTTTTTTTACATTCTCATTGTATACCTTAGCAACACTGTGAGTGACAGGTTTTCTAATATTTTAAAAGATTAAAAACCTGAGGCCTAAAGAGGTATAAAACTCTTTATTTAAAAGTGCATCTGTCCCACCCTATGCCCCGCCCACCACCCAAAAAAAAAATCTCACCAGCTGCACAGAATCACACAGCTAGCCTGTTGGTGGCAGAGCTCTGCAAACATTAGCTGACCAGCGTGGCTGCGACCCTGACACAGTTGGTCGCCTTTATGCAGAGAACTGGACACTGGCCATCCCCCCCACAGATTGGCCTAGGCCCTGTTACTTCAGAGTTTTCTTGAAGAGTTTCAAGGCAACCAGGTCATCCTGCTCTAAATATTTTTCTGGGATTGAGGTCAAGGCAGCAGCATGATCTCTCTTAAATGGGTCAGAGGAGGAGGACTCCTGTGGCTCACTGAAAGGCCAAGCCTCTTTTTGCTCACTGTGCCCTCTTCTCTTTGCTTCCAGCTGTGTCCCACGTGGGGCTCTGGCCAGAGTGCAAAGGCACACTGGCACGTGTGTCCCTGGGGCTTCTCTGTGTCTCACCCCATGGGGCAAGGGGCCAGAGGGAACTCCACAAAAGACAAATTATCTTTTGATGCAGACAATGTATCCTGTGTATCGGCTGGTAACTGTGCATTGGCTATACTCATGGCTATGAAATCAGACAGTTCTGGGGTCCAGATCTGCGTCCTTCATCTACTTATTAGCTTTGTGACTTTAAACAAGTTACTTAGCCTTTTTGCACTTCAATTTCATCATATGTAAATGGGAGGGACTGTAAACTTACATAATAGAATTGTTATGAGGAGTACATGAAAAATATATGCAAGATGCTGGCTCTTGTGGCAGGCACATAATAAGCAATAGAGAATAGTTGCCATTATCAACAACAGTCTGAGACTAATCTAAAAATTACAGTATTGTCCCCTCTTCAGAGTTTTACTTTCAACAGTTTGTTAAGCTCAGTCAATTTTGATCCGAAGAATATCAAGTGGAAAATTCTAGAAATAAATAATTCATAAGTTTTAAATGGTGTACTATTCTGAGTAGTAAGATAAAAATCATGGGATGCCCTGTTCAGTCCTGCTCAGGCTGTTGTGTTCTGCCCTGTGCAGAAATTTTCAGCATTTCTACATGATATATGCTATCACCTCCACATAATTAACTAGCCATCCCCATTATCAGGTCTGCATAACTGTCATTATGGTATATTAGTATAATTGTTCTGCTTCGTTGTCAGTTATTGTCTTTGATCTTACTGTGCCTAGTTGAGCTAATCTTCACTGTAGGTATGCATTTATGCATACGGCAAAATGGTATATATAGGATTTGGTAGTGTTTGCAGTAGCAGGCCTTGCTGGGGGTCTTGTAATGTATCCCCTGTGGATAAGGATGGAGGACTCGAATAGATAGTACTGATAAGTACTGCTAAGTTCAGAAAATGAAGAGTAACTTTGGGAAGGCTATGCAAGAAATATCTGGAAAAGGTGGAAGAAGTGGAAAGAAATATGGTAGAGCAAATATGAAAGTGATAGGCAGGTGTGCACTGGAGTGGGGATAAGAGGAAAAAGCAAACTCAATCTGACAACTGGCTACTATGAGCTCACCTGTGGCTGTGACCAAATCTCTCGCCCTTTGTCAGTGTCCATTTTGTATAATTATATTTTTAATTATATATACATATATAGAGAGATAGATAGATTAACATATATATAGTCTCGCTGTGTGCTTCAGGATGGCCTTGAAGTTCACTATATTGCATAGATTGTCCTTCAGCTCATGGCAATCCTCCTGCCTCAGCCTTCCAAGTGCTGGGATTACAGGCATGTGCTACCATGCCCAACTGAGTGTCACTTTTGGAGAGATTTCTGTGTGGTTTGTGTGTTACAGGGAGAACAGAGAGAGGAATTGGTAGTTGCTCTATGGTGTCTATGCTTCTGTGGTATTGACATGGGAGCTAAGCCTACAACTTGGTTGGTGGGTTCAGGGCCTAATTTCTATCAGGCTCCAGGACTGTTATTAAGATGGGCTGAGTCACATTCCCTAACTTTACAGAGGATGTACTGATCAAGCGTAGGACTGATAAATAGGATCGATGATGAGAGAGAGACCTGTGCACATCAAGGAAAAAACACTTATGTCTACCAGCCCTTTCTGATATCAAGATTCCCAAAGCCAAATGAAACAGGACTTGTTTACTAACCTAAAATAAGAACATGGTAGCATTGAAGGGTTACATGAAAAAGTCTATTAAGGAACTGTTGGTTACAGAGAACTGCCCCTCCCCTTGCAATTTGCTCTAAAAATTTATTCTGTGATAGTTCTTTGTAATGGAAGTTTTGAAAAACATCACATTTGTTGGTATGTTTTAGGTATACATCATGATTGCATTCATCATAGGGAATTTGTACATGTACACAGTACGCTTGTTTCTTTCCATTTTATTTGTCCATTTAATCTTTGTAGTGTGACCAGAACATGTGTCCTACTCTCTTGCCATTGCTTGAGACTCATCAATAACAATTTCTCCCTTGGATGCTCCTGTTTTCTAATTCCATGAAAATACTGTTTGTATGCTATGACTGTGCGGTTCTTCTGAATTTCTTTTATATCTTCCTGATAAGATTTGGAAATTGTTTATTACTCAACACCCATATAATTATAGTGGTTCTTTCATGGAGTGATCTTTTTGGCTTTGTTCCCAAATTCTAGGTATGTTTCCAAACACGGGCATGATGAATGGCTATGCACTGCACAACCCTAGGAAGGGGTGCCATTCACATGGACTATAATTGAATGGCGCCACTAGGGTTGTGAAGTGTACAACCTACACAACTTTACTCGGCGGCCCTGGAGTAATGTAATGTCAATGTTTTCTTCATCAGCTAGGGTTTCAGGAGTAGAGGGTGGCCGTTTGGAACTGTTCTCAGGGACTTAGTGAGGGAGTTGGAGCACTGAGTTGCAGCTGTTATGTACCAGGAAGGGAAAAAAGAAGTACAGTTATAGTTTATTGGGTTGGGTGGGTATCTTCTGACAGAGGCATCCATCATTTGGGAATACTATTTGCCTGTATTATTAGTAAATGTTTTGAAAATCTACTATGTAAGGGTTGGAGAACAGGGAAAGGTTGGCATAGGAAAGAATAGTAGAACTAGTCCTTATGAGAGAAGCTGAACATACATATATGAAGATGAGTTGGGGGCATGAATCCCATGGAGAAGAAAAAGAAAAAAAAAGACAAAGATAGGATACTATGGAATATATGAATAATGGTGAAAGGGAACAGTGTACAGTAATACTTGGTGCTCAAATGATGATGATGATGGAGGGTGTGACTTCAATGCCAAACCAAGGAATTTGGACTTTATTCACTAAACAGTAAAGGGGTTTCTAAAATTTGTCATTTTTAAAAAATAGCTTTGTTGAAATAAAATGTATGTGCCATGTAACTTACTCGTTTGAAGTGTATAGTTGAATTGTTTTTAGTATTTTCACAGGTATGTGCAGTTATACCCACAGTCGATTTTGGAACATTTTTATTACACTAAAAAGATACTTGATATCAATTAGTTGTCACCACCACTACCTACCCTTCCTTGATCCCCAGCCATAATCAATGGATAATTGACTGTTACTCTAGATTTGCCTGTACTAGGTATTTTCTAAAAATAGAGCCATTATATTATAGTCTTTTTTGAGTGTGTGTGTGT
>NW_004524693.1:9308433-9320972 GCF_000260255.1 Octodon degus | reverse complement strand
ATATATATTTTTCCCCCCCTCTGTACCATAATATTTTCAAGGTTCAATCATGTTGTAGAATGTATGAGTACTCCCTCTTTTTAAAGGCCAAATACCATTCTATTGTATATATACAGTACATATTATGTTTTCATTCAGTAATGAGTATTTGTGCTATTTATAACTTTTGCCTATTATGAATAATATGCTATGAACATGTGTGCATAAGATTTGGGTGGAAATAGATCTTCTGTTCTCTTGATTAAGGCAGTGAGATTGCTGGGTCATATGACAAATATGTTTGACTTCTTAGGGAATTGCTAGACTCTTTTCCTAAGTAGCAGCATCATTTTATGTTCCCACCAACAGAATAGGAGGGTTTCAGTTTCTGCACATTTAAGCCATGCTAGTCAGAATGAAGTATTATGAATTTGATTTAATGATGTTGAACGTCTTTTCCTATTTATTGTGATCATTTACATATTTTTTTAAAGAAATGTCTAATTGAATCCTTAGCCTACTTTTAAGTTTTGTTGTTTTTCTACTGATTTTTAAAGGTCATTTATGTATTTCAGATACTAAATTGTTATCAGATACATGATAGTGCAAATTGGTTCTCCCCTTCTCACTTTATTGATACTAATTAAAGCACAGAAGATTTTAATTTTAATGAAGTAAAAATCTGCTTTGTTGTTTGTGTTTTAATGTCATACTTTAAAATCCATTGTGAAATCCAAGGTCATGAGGATTTACTTGTTTTCTAAGTTTTACAACTTTTGTTCTTATAATTAGGTCTTTGGTTGATTTTGCATTAACTTTTGTCAGTGCTTGTATGTTGTGGCTCCAGCTTCATGCTTTTGCATGTCTATAACCAATCATTTCAACATTTTTTTTTGGTGGTACCAGGGATCAAACTCAGGACCTTGTACTTGCCAGGCAAGCACTTACTCCACTGAGCTATCCCCGGCCCCTATTTCACCATTTTTGGTTGAAGAGACTATTCTTTCCACCATGGAATGGTCTTGGCACCTGTGTTAAGATCAGCGCAAGGCTTTTTTTCTGGACTCCTAGTTCTATTCCCTTGGAATAGACATATCATCGTCTGTTTTTATGCCAGTACCACACTATCATTATTGCTACTGCTCTGTGTTAAGTGCCCATATCAGGCATTAAAGGCTTCTCTTATTTGGTCTTATTTGCAATCAAGTCATTTAGGATTTTTGGGTTTCCTTGCATTTCATGTGATTTTTAGAGTCAGTATATAAAGATTATAACAAATCTGTCATCTTAAAATTTTTAAGGAGTAGTATACCACGATCAGGGTACTATTTTGAGAATAGGAACCTCACAATACTGCATGAACTAGAGTAAAGAAAGAGAAACACTGGGGGCCTGGAAGTCTGAAAGGAAATGCTGTGGCAGTGTAAGAAAATAATAGGGTCTGAAACTAGGAAAAGGCAGAATATCTTAGAGACATTGAAAAAGTTGAAGTGATAAGATGACAGAACTTGGGGACTCTCTACTTGTGCTGTTTGAGAAACATAGGAGGTATCAAAGTTTGTTCTATAGTTTTCAGATAGCTTAATTTGTTAGATAACAATGTTTTAAATTTTGGGACAGGGCCTCACTAAGTTGAAGATAACCTTTCTGATTTCATTAGCAAATGAATCCCTACTGTGGGTTATATCAGCAACAGCTCATGTTAAGCTTGAAATTTATTTAATAACACCTGTTCTTACTCCCTGCTTGCACCATTACTTTGTGATGTATGCCTCAGCATCCCTTGTCTATTTGCCACTTAGTACACCAGGGCTGAGGCTGAATTTTTATTCTGCCTACCTCAGTGCTGGGATTACAAGTGTGCACCGTTACACATGGTTCAAAGCTTTGTTTTCTGAAGTGATTTCAGTCAGAAGAGTTGCAAATATAATACAGTAAGTTCCTATATCCTTGTAATCCAGCTTCCCCTAATGTTAACATCTAATATAATTATAGCATAATTATCAACAGTATTAATGGTTGATATAATATCGTTAATTATAATTACAATTATATATAATTAATTATAATGATATTATAAGGTCCATGAGTTCAAGCTCCATGAGTTTCCATTTATGTCCTTTTCCTCTTTTGCTGTCCAGTCCAGGATCCCATGTTGCATTTTGTTGTTCTGTCTCCTCTAATTTATGACACTTCATCAAATTTTCTCTTTCATGCCCCTGAAAATTTGAGAGAACTTGTCATCTTTTGTGGAGAATGTCCACAATTTGGGATCATCTGATATTTTATTTTATGGTTATTTTGATACTGTACAATTTGAGCAAGATTACCATGGAAGCGATACGCTCTTAAATGCACTGTATCAGGCACTGTGAGATGATATGACTTACTAGTGTGATGCTAAACTTGATCACTTGGTTAAGACAGTATCTCAGTTTTTATCACTGTAAAAATATTGTTTTTCCTATCTAATTAACCAGTATCTTATATGCAAAAGTTATACTTTCATTACTAACTACAGCATCTGTCAGTGTTCTTGCCTGAACAGCAATGCTTCCTAATGGTGATTTTATGGTTCCCTCATCCTTCCTAGTTTTCTCAGTTTCCTGGAGAATTATTTTTAGATTTGCTTTTGAAGGGTAGATATTACTTAGCCACAAGAAGAGAAGGTGAGAAGACCATTCTAGAAGAGTGGACAGGATTAGCAGTGACACAGTTTAACCTTGTAGATTTATATTTTTAAATTAATATTGTGAAAAAATTAGGAAAACAAGCCAAACATGGAAATGCACATCTGTAATTATAGCACTTTAGGTGGCTGAGCTGGAGGATCACAAATTCAGCCCAGCCTAGGCAGCTTAGGCCCGATGACAAAATTTAAAAAATAAATGGGATCGGGATATAGCTCAGTATAATGGTTGTGACTTTAATACCCATGACTATACAAGAAAGATAAAATATGATAAGAAAACCTGTGACAGTGGCAACCTGGGAAAAGTATTTGTAATAAATGTCATATAGTCCGTATTACATGTTCTTGATATGCAACCCTTATAACTAAATAAAAATGAACATTTTAGTTTAAAAATAAACAGACAAAGTGCATAGATGGTCACATCCAAATGAAGAAATATGGCAGGACACCTGGGTGGGTGGTGCACACCGATAATCCCATATTCAGGAAGCTGAGACAGGAATATTGTTGCAGTTCAAGGCCTACCTGAACTCCATAGTAAGACCTTGTCTCAAAACAAAACAAAAGGAAAATATGGCTGGACAATAATCATGTTAGAAATTAGTTTAACACTTCTGGTAGTCTGAGACATACAAATTAAAACCACAAATTGCCATATGTGGTATGGAAGAAACCCATCTCATATGTTCAGGAGGAGTATCAATTCAAATAATTTGTCTGGAGGACAGTGCAGTGTTATGAGGTCAAAAATACTAAAATATATATAGTTTGCCCTATGTAACATCAAGTTCTACATTTGTTCAACCAACTATGGAATTCAAATATTCTGAAAAACTTAATAATCTAGAAAGAATTTAAAGTACATGAGACGATGTGTATAAGCAATGTATAAATACTGTTCCATTTTAAGGGAGTGAGCATAATTAGATTTTGGTATGTGTAAACATCTTGGAACCTGTCCTCTACAGATACCAAGGAGTGATTGTATTCCCTTTTAAGACCTCCTATGAATGTGAACTAAGGAAATGACAAAGGAATTAGAAATATAGATGCAACTTACACATGTAACAAGAGGATATTGGTTGCACAAACTGTTGCATATTCATACAATTGAATAGAATGAAGCTATTAGTGGTTTTAGAAGGCTTTGATGAACATGAAGTATGTTTGGGATACAATTTAGCATAATGCAAAAGTCTACCACGCTGGGAGTTTCTGAAAAAACAAAGTGCATAGAAGCACTTTGAGCTTTTTCTGTATGTCCTGGCAAGACATGGAAAATTTGAAAAGACCGTATCAGGATAGCAGTTTGGCTTTTTTTTTTTTTTGGTGGCTCAGGCTACCTGAAGGGAAGGTCTGGTAAGACAGGTTGAGCTGGGGATCGAGCCATGGTATCCTGCTCCTAAAATAGCAGTTTGGATAAATCCTTCTTGTGTACCTCACAGTGGGAGACCAGTGAAGAGATTATCAGTGGTACAGAGAAAGCTGATGAGGGCGCAAAGGTGTGAGCATTCATAAATAGAGCCCCAAGGTAGACTTTGTGTAGCCCACAATGTTAGTCTTGCCCATGTTGGGTAATGGTTATAAGCACTTGTCCTTAGGAATCCCTATATAATTTGGAGACCTTCTTAAGAAGTAGAATCTGGAGAACTGAGGCATGCCTAGTAGGCCTAGGGGGATTGTACAGGAGTACTGCCACCATTCTCATTCCTCCTCTGTATTTTCCTTTCATTTAATTTTCTTTTGCCCCTTTACAGCATAGCCTGACTAGCCCCTCCTTTAGAATGGTCTGTAGTGATTGGCTTCTCTTAAGAATTGTGTTTCTCTTGATATGAGCATCCTCCTGTGAACAAGAGCTATCTTCTTTACGTGCTATAAAAATGGTCTTTTATTAAATCTAATGTTGGGGTAGTGCAGAAGTTAATGGGAGGTCAAACAATGATGGAAGTGAGCTTGGGGCTGATATGACTGTGGTTAGGACAACAAGGTTGTGGGGGTGGGCAATGGTGAGAACCTTAAACTAGAGAATTTCAAAGGTAGAAGTGGTACTGGGACAGCAGTTGTTGCCTTGATCCAGTGATTACGAAGGAACTGAATGTGCAAGGAGAAGCTTGTGAGTAGAAGAACCATTCCTGGGGAATGCTGGATTTGAGTGGAACTTGTGAATTTTTGTGGACTAATCAGCCAGAAAAGAACTCAATTTTGTGAGTATTCAGGAACTTCAAGTGCCCACCAGACTTAGAGATCAGGAAAGTTGGAACTAAAATGAACCTGTCTTTGAGGAATGTGGGACACTGATCATCATCTGTGTAAGTGTGATTTGCTGCTGTGTTGGGTTTGTGTTTTGACTTGTCTCATGGTAGAAAGTAGATCTTATCTGTCATCCTTATGAGCTAGCTGGTGGCATAAGTAGGTGGCCAGGTGGCCATTGGGGTGACTTCCTGTGTGCCATGTGGTCAACAGTCAAGGCTAAAGCAAAAAGAAGATAAGTCCCCAGGAGGCATGATACTTTTTGGGTATGACATGGAAAGTACATTGAACTAGAAATTAGGAGTTCTGCATTCTCACCTGAAACCTTGTCAATTTTTTTTCTTTTTCTTTCTTCTTTTTTTCCCAGTACCAAAGATTGAACTCAAGACCCTGCACTTGCCAGGCAAGCACTTGTTCTCCTGAGCTATCTCCCAGCCCCAGAATTTTTCTTTCTCAGTTTGTTCTTCTGTACAATGGATTTTTGTTGCAGGGAGGTACCAGGAATCAAACTCAGGACCTTGTGTTTGCCAGATAGGTGCTTGTGTCACTAAGCTATATCCCCAGCCCTATAAAATAGAATTTAATAGCACATTTCTGTCTACCTCCCAGGTGATAGGAAATTAACATTATTCAGGAGCTCTTCTTTGTATGCCACCTGCTTCTGCCCTTTACTTCAGGAGCCACCCTGGACCGATTTTAGGAAAATAATGTGCCAAGTTGGTGGTTGGGATAGGCTCAAGTGCATTCTCATCTTTCTTGTTTGCACTTATAAATGTCCACTCTTCTCTCCTTGTTTGTAGCCCAGGGTATAGTTTAACATTTTGTCTACTAGGTTACAGCTCATGCTATCATAGTTTGGAGGTAGTTGGAAACCAAACAAGGAAGAAAATAAGGATAGCCACAACATGACTGGGGCACTTGGGCCTCTGGAATGTTATTTTCACAAAGCTTCACTGGCTGGCAGTGATTATAGATGTTACCCTGGCATGATAGAGTTTCAATATCATCAATTATTGAAGTTGCTGAAGGAGGCTGCAGCTTACTAGAAATGAAATATGTTGAATTTAGGGTTTTTAAATCTACTGTATGTGATTTAAAGATTGTTTAAAAATACCCTCTGCCTTCATGAGGGGAAGAGGCAGGCAAGATGAGAAAGGCCAGAGTGCTGATTAGATTCAGTCGGTCTCATGCAAGTAACTGTTGGAACACTCTTAGAATCAAGACTAGAAGACAGCTCTATGATGGATGGAGCATAATCAGACAGCCAGCTTGATCAGAACTTGACATTTGTTGTTTGTTGTAGGTTCCTGGGCTTCAGGATAGAGAAGATCTAAAACAGCCAGATGACCCAATATAGTCTAATAGTCCATAATAGTAATGGGTTATCTGCAGAACTAAAAGGTCCTTAAGAAAATTCTCCAAATACAGCTTGTCTGACTGCAATGGAACACCCATCTCTGAAAAAACAAAACAGAAAAGGGGAATATGTTGGGAGCCACAAAGCTAAGAAATCGATCAAATATATGTAGGTGGGACTTGGCCTAGTGCCTAAAGCAAACAAGCTACCTCACTCCTGAGATCAACATCCTGTCTGGTTAAGGTTAGCTATCAGTTGCTAGGCAACCTAGTGTCATGTGTTACTAACTTCACAAAAGTGTAAATAAAGGACAGTTTTGTTGTGGGAATAAAGGGAGGAAGGAAAAAAATATGTATACATAAGATAGTTAGGATAGATGTATAGCTACTTTCTCTTAATTCATTGAGAATAAAAGTTTATACTAATATTGTTTAGACAAGCTATGTCTGCATCTTGTCCTCTGAATAACTACTATGAAGAGAACAATATGCAATGTATTAATTATTATAAACATCCTACCAACCTGTTTTAAAACTTTTATTGCTATTTTATCTTTTTTCTCATTGAAATAAATAAAAATTATGAAAAAATACCATAGTGCTAAGCTAAAGAAAAGAAAAGAAAAAATAACCAAATGGAGTTATAAGGCAATTGGCACAGCAATCAGTGACCTTTCCCATCACTGGGTCAAAATACGCAGCACCCACAACTTAAAGGAGGGCAGTTTAATATGGCTCAGTTTCCAGGGAGTTTATTTCAGAGTTGGCTGGCTCCACTGCAAAGATGTTATAGTAGAAAGGCCTGGTGGAAGATAGCTTTTTATCCTGTGGTAAGTGGGAAGCAGAGAGAGAATGAGAATGAGAGAAAGGAAAGACTGGAGGCAAGAACACACCCTACAGATCATGCCCCAAGTGACCTACCTCCAACTATACCCCCTTCAAGCAACACAGTCAACTTTTATAGACTTATCAATAGAGTAATCCATTGATGAGTTTAGTACCCATGTGATCTCATTACCTTCCAAAAGCCCCATCTCTGAATATATGAAACTGTGAGGGACATTTTAATCCTAAATCATAATAGCATCCAAGAATCCACTTATCCCCTCTTGGCTGGGGTATAGAAAAGTAAGCCTTAGCTGTGAGGTCCAGTATGGCATTTTTACTTCTATATTTAGCTTGTTGGGAGTATCTGGTGTATTCCTCAAACTCAAGAAGACTGCCAGCATGACTCTGAGGATTCCAAAAGTACTGAGGACCTTCCCAAGGTGGATGGGTCTCTTTTTCCTCTATATACTGTAGGATCAGATTCTTTGATGGGCCTGATGCTAGGTAATTATGTTCAGCCTCCACTTGGTCACTTGCCTAAGGTGAGTAACTTTACTGCTGGATTAGGGGTACATAGTTCTGTCTTTATTTCTGTCATAGATTGCACCTGAGGATTAGGAAGGGGAGTGGGGATAAGCTACAGTGTAGATGTCAAAATTTGAGTCTACAATCCTTATCTAAAACCAGTAGACTCAGATGTATTTCAGAAGTCTTTTAGATTTTAGAATATATTTAGATTTTAGAGTATAATATATGGTAGTGTTTTTAGCATACACTCCCTAAGGCTGGGGCAGAACTGTACAATCAAATACATTATCATTATTTTATAGAAATATATGAACATTCACCATAAGCAGAATAAATAAGGTACAAATAGTGTCATCACCATTGAAGTCAGGTTTTCCCATCACATTAGCTTTGAAGAAACAAAACTTCAGTTTTTCAATTAGTATGGCTTTCACAATTGCTAATAGAGGTTTGGACACCTGTGACCATTGATTTTGTACTTTTATTCAAATTGATTCATAGGGGAAAGGCTCATTCTTGCTGGCTCTTTCCTTGGAGGGGTTCTTTGATGAAGTATTGAGGAGGTGATAGATTTCTGATGTATTCTTTTAAGACCCTTGTTTCCATTCTTCTTTCTCTTCCTGTTGGCAGGGATTTACACTACGCAGCCTGTGTCTTTCCTTATATTGATTTTCCCGGTAGTACATTTTTTCTTCTAAATGTAGACTGATAACTGGGGAACCAAATGCTAAGGAGCATACACATGACAAAGGCAACAGGTGCATAATGCAAATTTTCTGTATTCCTCAACATTCTATAAAATTAGGGACACATGTCAGTACTTTCTAAACCACTGCCCTAAGTCACTGTAAGGCAAAGGAACTTCACAAACATGAATTTCAGTCTTTTGTCCTTAGTCCTGCTGAATGCCTTCGTAGTTTAAACCTGTCATTGTTTAGAGATTAAACTTGCAGCATGTCAGGTTACTAGGAGTAGTCAGACTTCTGGAGCTTTTTAAAAACAGGCTGGGTCCTGGGATCTTAGATTTCTGAAATCCAGCTTCTTAATGGGGAAATACAGAAATTTAGCAATTTTTGCAGTGGATTTTATGTCCCTTTGATGACATTTGAGAATCACTGCATAGTTGAAGGTCACATACTTGCAGATGTTTAAGGGCTATTGCCCAGGCCTAAGCCACACAAAGTAGAAAGAAACTGATTGGTCTCCTAAGGCAAGATTCTTTCTATTTGATTTTACCGGAGAAGAAAACAGAAGAGTAAAAACTACCTAGACATGCGTAGAAGTAAAAGAATCAAATCAAATTTAGCTGTGGAACCTGATGGTAGCAGTTGGATACGGTTGCGAGGTGAAATACAGAATGCATAGTTAAACCTGAACTCCAAATAAAAAGTGAATAATGTTTTAGTATAAGTATGTTATATGTACTATTTAGGACCTACTTATACTGAAATATTATTCATTGTTTATTTGGAATTCAAATTTAACTTAGAGGCCTGTGCTTTTATTTCTAAATTTGGCAGTGCTGGGTATTGATAAACCCACTTTCCCCCATGGGAGGCAAACCAGATGGGGCGTGTGTGTGTGTGTGTGTGTGTGTGTGTGTGTGTATGTGTGTGTGTGCTTGAGGCTTAGAATCTATTTTTACCTGCATTCAATTGAAAACTTCAATGATTGAGTACTTAAGCCATATTGAATTTGAAGCATTGAGAGATCCAGTCTTGTCTCTTCCTGTGACTCTCTCCCCATATCTCCCATACACACACGCCTTGCAAACATGAACATATACTTTGGAAAGCCATTTGCTTGCCTCTTTATTTTTAACTGATACAAAAAACATAACAGCTTTACCTTTTTAATATTTATGTTAGAGTTTTTTGGGGGGTTGCTGTTGTTTGTATCTTATTGTTAGAGTAACATTGTCTGTGTTCAGCATTTCTCCTGCTAACCCTTCTTAATTTTTCTTTTGCAGATCTTCCTCTTGGCCTGTCCTCCATGTCCAGGAGCTATCGTGGTCTTTAAGTAAGAGAAATTTTTTTTTGTTGTTGTTGTTCTATTGCCTACTAAAAAGATGATGTTTTATCTGTTTGATTAAAAAGATGATGTGCTTTGAATGCCATGAGCTTGTATCTCTCTGTCTGGGATTTCCCACGGGATGAAAGTCTATGAGGGTGCACTAAACAGGGAAATACTGTACATGAAAGTGTGGACTTTGTCAGGCTCTGATAAATACTTTTCAGCCCGTCTTTGTGGTTATCTGGCCAAGACATGTTCCCTTGGAAGATTACTGCCTTGCGCAAGTCTCTGTAGAAACCATGCTCCATGCCAGAAAACGTCCTTCTGACATACTTGCATTGTGCTCCTACTGCTCCACTAGGGATGTGGTCCCTCACAATGAAGGGCACTCACTGTTCTTAGGGGGGTTTTAATGTGTTATTTTTCTTAAAGTGAAAAGTGAAATGAAGAGAGAAAAAAAAATATCACTTGTTACAAGTCCTGACTTTTTCAAAACTGGCAAGCATCTAATTCATGAAAATGTATGCAAACCAATCATGTTTCTCTAAGGGCAAGTTTACTTAAATGAAATTTAAGAGTCCTGGAAGTCATATTTCATCGTGAGTTGTGACTACCACACTTATCCCACTTTTTAATACAGTTGCTAGTGAAACACTGAATTGACTGAACTGATTTTATTTATCACCCCTCTTTCCCCCTGGCCCCAGTTTATAGCGGACCCTGAGCAGTGAAATGCCCTAAAGCCAGAGGGAAGGAACAGAAAGAAAGAACCTAGCAGATCCTTGGATAATTGAGAGTGTTGTAAATGGCTTTCTGATTTACTTAAGTCATTAAGGTGTTACGTAGAGAGAAAAATGCCCCATTTGCGGCATCAGAAAGCCTCCTTGAAGTAGCCATTTAGTTTCTTGCTTTAGGTGAGTTACTTTCTACCAGGTCAGGGCTAGTGGATTCTGATTTTATCTATTTCTTATTTGGACAAATCCTCCAGGAAAGGAGCATCTAAAACTGTTTCTTTCACTTGGCTTTCCAAAATGAGCTCAAATAATTCAGCCTGATGCTTGAAGAGTAGCATTTATTATTATTATTATTATTATTATTATTATTATTATTATTATTATTATCATCATCATTTTATTATGATGAAATAACAATTCTCATTATTCAAAATATAGATACATATAAAGAAGAAACTAAGCATAACCCCTAATCTCACCCCCAAGAGATCATTTTGCTTATTCCTCTTTTTTAAATAAGCAGAGACCATGTTGTATATTGAGGTTTTTACTGTATCTTTTCAAAATTTCATGTCATTATACATTTACATTCTTATATAAATAAATAAACATGCTTGCTAAATTAATTTTTTATACAGGTTAGTTTCATTGTTTCCTGTCATTTTTTTTGGCTTAGTTCCTAGTTCTACCATTTCATACCATCCCTACATATTAGCAAACCAATGTGTATCCTTCTGTATTTTTCTCTATTTTCGTAGGTGTAGCACACACACAGCACAGACACACACACATACTCTTGTGGGCTTGGTGATGTTTTGTTGTTAATTATTTGTTTTACAGAAATAGAATCTTACATAAACCTTAATATGCTTTGGTTTTATAACTCAACCCTGTCTCAGAAACCTATCAAATTCTATTGGTATGGGTGTTATTCTTTTATAAGGTTAGAAAATATTTCATGTATACACAATATATCTAGTTATTGTATCAATGAATATTCACTTTATTTCTAAATTTCTATTGTTCACATGAATACCATTGTGTGTATGCACTTATATAATGTTGCTTTTAACTTGTAGATAGATGTGTGAGAGTACATATATTATATATGTAAATATTATATATGCATATATAGATAGATAGATAAATTTCCTATATTTTAGAAAGCAGACTGCTATACTTTTGTTTTTGCTTTTATATGTAACATGTGAGATTGTTTTTTCTTCATGTTCTTGTAAGCAAAAGGTATTATGATTCTTTTACAATTTGATGACCTAATGAGTATACATCCTTGGCTACTATATCCTGTTTCTTTTTTCAGATTAAATTTGCTCTTCTTTGGGTTATTTCTCTAGTCATATCATCTGCCGGTTTTCCTATGAGTTACTTATATTTTTCTTAATCTACAATACTTCTCTTATTTTATCTTATTTTTTGTCTTTTTGAGACAGGGTTTTGCTATGCAGCTCAGGCTGGCCTTGAACTCACTTTGTACCCCAGGCTGGTCTCGAATTTGCAATGATCCTCCTGCCTCAGCCTCCTGAGTGCTGGGATTACAGGTGTAATATATAACTTATATAACTTCCACATTTTCAATTCTCCTTAAGATTGTAATTTCAAGGCCAGCAAGATAGCTCAGTGGACTAAAGAGCCTGGGCACCACATGCCACACCGGTCCCACCCTCAGGGAAGGCTGAGCTGGGAAAAACAAAAGATTGTAGCTTCAAAGATGGATACCAGTTTTAAATCATACGTTACATAATTCCTACTTTTCTGTATAAATTCAACAGGCATCTTTTTCTTTTTTTTTTTCCTAGTGAAATTATTTATTTTAATTTAATGCAAGCATATAATAACAATAAAATATAAAAATCATTCTTATACCTTTTATGAAAAAAGAGACAATTAATAGCAAAATAATAATAATAATTAATACATTGTTTACCATAATCTTAAAAGAATAACGAAAATTTGACTTCAATATGTCATAGCCAAAAAATCCCACTCTTATTAAAAAGAAATAAACAGATAGTAGTACAAAACTTTCTCTTTGTTGAAAGACAAACTAGTAATGTAAATGAAACAAATTATCATATACATTAAAATAATTAAACTTGGAAACAGTATATGTGTCCATCAATACTTCAATCAATAAG
>NW_004524693.1:9281871-9304203 GCF_000260255.1 Octodon degus | reverse complement strand
GGAGTGGTGGGGGGCAGCCCGAGGGGCTGGTAGAGGGTCCGGCCCATGCTGCGCCTGGGCTGGGACTGGTCCCGCCGGTGCAGGACAACAGGCATCTTTTTCAACTATTTAAATGTTATGTTTGTTAGACTTATTGATTATTCTGTTTCATATATTTGTGCCTTAGAGGATCATATTAACTTGATTACATTAACTGAAAACTTTGGGAGGCTATTCGTTTGGCACTTTTTCCTGCATATACATTTTAAGATCACTCTTACTCACTAATTCTCCAACTCTATTAGAATTCCAGTTAGAATACATTAAATATATATTTTACAGTTTATTATGTAGTTCTTTTTTCTACAAAATGACAATTATTTCCATGTGTTCTGATGTTATTTTACTTCTTTGATTTAGATCTGTCCCTTTCTTATCTCTTCTATTCCTTTCTTGATACTTTTATTGCTAAAATATTAAGAGCTTTTTTCTGTTATGTGTGGTATATTTTCATTCTTCCCATTCCTAAGTGCTTTTTGGTAGAATAGAAACAGTGATTTTTTAAAATATTTAACTTATATTTAGTTTTCTTTCCAGATGCTCTTGTTAGTTTTGGTAAATTTTATTTTAGTTTCATCTTTTCTTCTGTCAGAGGTACCTTAGACTAAAGGAAAGTGAGCAGATCAGATCACATATTCTCTTTTGCAGTTTATTTCCACCATAAACCCTTAACTTCATAAGGCACATCCAACAGGTGTAAGGTCTTGATTTCGGATACTCATATGAATATGAGACTATATTGAGTTTAAGCCATCCACTGAGTAGGAAGTTCAGGTTTAATTTGACGCACTGTTTTCACAGAGGTCTTGCACTGAACCCAGGGCTTTGTACCTCAGTTACTCTACTGCTAAGGTGTATCTACACTGCTGTTTTAAAATTTTATTTTGTAACAGGATCTTGGAAAGTTGCGCACATTGACCTAGAACTTGCAGACCTTCTGCCTTACCCTCCTAAATGACAGGATTAAAGTCATCGACCACTACACCAAGCTGTCATTTAAATTTTTAATACAGTGGTAGTTTAACTACTCTTACATTACTGAAATAAACCTGTTGTTCATAGTATATTATTATTTTGATACATTGATAAATCACAGGATTGCTTATGAATATTTAGAATAATGTTTCAGTATATAAGTAAGAGTGGAATCAACTTGTATTTTTGTATTCTTTTTGTGGAAAAGTATTACCGAATATTCCTTCTTTTGCTCTGGTCTACAATGACCTTATTATCCTTAAAGTCATCTGACCTTTAAAGGTGAGATGAAAACTCACCAATGAAAAGATTTTGAAAAGGCATCATTGGGTTTTGGTGCCCTTTTCCTTGAGTAAGCCTATAATCACTTTTTCAGTGTCTTGTAGGGTAAGCAATCTATTTAAATCTTTTGGATCTATTTTGGCGATTTGTATTTAGCTTAGAAATTTCCCATTTTTTCCAAGTTTCCTAATTTGTTATAAAATTAGTTGAGCTGGCTTAGTCACTTTCCTCATTGCTGGGCCAAACTACCTGACATTCACAATTTGAGGACTGATTTGTTCTGACTCATGTTTCAATCCACAGTGAGCTGGCCTAGAGGCAGGATGTCCTCACAGAGGAGCATGGCAGAGGAGAGCTTCTCATGACTGCACTGTGGACAGGAAGCAGAGAGAACAAGGGGATGAGCTAAGGAGGGAGATAATACCCTTCCAGGCCACACGCCCCAGTGGTCTGCCTCTTCCAACAAAGCTCGACTTCCCAACATTGCCTTTAGCTATAATCTCAACAGTGTACTAATCTACTTTCCACCCATCAGTGTCATGGCTTCATGATCCAATCACCTTTTACTTTTTTATTTATTTATTTTTGTGGCTGGTTGGTGTTTATTTGCTGCTGGTTAGGAGAATTAGGAGAGCTCATTGCAGCCTGGAGAGCAGAGGTCTCTATCCTTCTACTGGTGGCTGGTGGCTAGCATTCTGGTGTGTCTGCTTTCTGCAGCTTGCCTAGTCTGCAAGGTGGGGTTGGTAGGCACGACTCTGACCTGGCAGCTGGGAAGCCTAGCTGGTGGTCAGGATGAAGGCCTGGTATTGGCCTGCCTGGGCTGGCTGAGCAGCTGTTGCCTTGTGGCTTCCAAAGCCAGGCCACCAGTGACTGTGCTGCTGAGAGTCTGGGGAGACTCCAGGTGCTCCAAGGACTCCAAGTGTGGTTATGAACAGGACAGTGAACTTCCCAAAGAAGAAGCTATCCCACCAGTGACCTGGGTTGGACTTGGGGAGACCAGGGTGGTGGGGGATGGCTTGCATGGAGTATTTAACACTTCCAAAGGAGGTGTTGCTGGATGCGGAGCCCAAGCAGCACAGATAGTAGTCATGGCAGCCACAAGTGAGCCACTAGAGGTGATGGCTGCCATGCTGTACTCAGAGTGGTGAAGACCTCATCAGTGAGAACACTTGAGCCTCAGGGCATGGTCATGGGCAGTGGGTAGGCCAAGGAGCCCATTTGCAGAGAAGACCTCTACCAGCCGCTGCTTGACCAACCTCAATAACGTTTTGAAAGCCCCACCTGACTGATCCAACATGGCTGACTAGAGGAAAGAGCACATCAGAGATACTCAAGAAAGATTAACTAAAAACTCAGGTAAACTGGAAGCTGGCGAGGAACTCACACCCTGATACAAAAAAATCAACTTGAAAGAAAATACATGTCAATCAAACCAAACATCTGTTTAGAGGAAGCTGTCCCACATGGCCCCCACCATCACTTATACTGGGAATAGCCATCTGGAGAACTTCCCAAATAGCAGATGGGTGCTAAGAAGTACTGCAGAGACCAGTCTGCCAGGACAGACTCTGGGTATATGAGCCTCTCTTCCCCATCATCACCTCTCCAAACATTTAACAAACTGCAACCCTGCCACATCCTGGGCAGCACACCAATGACAGGGGAAACTCCCTTCACACACACCCAACTTTGGGCACCTAGAGAATAAATAAGTGAATGATGATTTCAATCCTCCCAGCTGCCTATGCCTGCCTAAGTCATCATCTGGGACCCTGCACTAATACTGGGCAAATCTAAAACCCCACTAAGCAACTTGGGTCGATCTGAGCCACTGCCTGGTGCCTGAAGTTGGCCCTATACCTACCAGGATCTCCACCTGGCACCAAAAGCTGACTGGACCTATTTGAGACTATGCCTGGCACCCTGAGTTCACTTGAATCTCCAGCCAGTCCTCTCTGCCCTGTGCCCTTCCTCTCTAGACCTGACATCGATTCCATCTGGTATTCAGCACTAGTCCTGGGTAGCCTAGGCAGCCTGGATCTCCACTGGGCACCCAAAATCCATCTGAATCTCAGCCTTGTGCCCAGGCCTTCCAGAGCCCCACTCAGTGCTAGATGCCCTTTGTCCTCCCTGGGTATGTCAGTCTCAGTCTTGCACCCTGCAATAGTCCTGTAACATAGAGGGGTCTCAGCTGAGTGCCCCAGAACTTCAGGAATCTTCCCAGTGTATTGGGCCTGTCCTTTGCACCCTGGGGTTGGTCTGGCAGTCAGCATTAGTTCCAGACTCACGTGACCTGCCTGGTGTCCTGGGCCCATGAAAGCTGTGTCCCATCTAGTACCTGGTATCCTCCCTGGACCTACCAGAATCTCAGTACATCAATACCCCACTGTCTCAAATTGACAGGTTAACTAGACAAAAAATTAACAAGAAAATGTCATAGTTCAGTGGTGGCAGTGAACCTATGGCATGTGTGCCTCAGCAGGCATGCAGAGCCCTCTCTTATTGGCACATGAGCCAAGTTGCCCCAGCAACCAAATGTCAGATAACAGGGTTTTTTTTTCCTAGACCAAAATCTCAGTATTCAGGTTTAACTGCCATGTTGGCACTTTGCAGTAAATAAGTTGGCTTTGGATTATAGTTTGGGCACTCAGTCTCTAAAAAGTTCAGTGTCACTGTCATAGTTGAACAAAACAGATGGGCTTAATAGATATCTAGAGAGTTGCATACAACAACAGAATACACATTCCTGTCAAAAGCACATTGAGCTTTCTCCAAAATAGACCACATAGTAGACCTTAAAACACTTTTTTTTTTTTTGCAGAACTAGGGATTGAACTCATGACCTTGTGCTTGCCAGGCAAGCACTTATTCTACTGAGCTATCTTTTCAGCCCCTAAAACACCTTTAAGTAAATGGAAATTCTAAATTAGCCCATGCATATTATCAGATCACAGTGTGATAAAACTAGACACCAATGACAAAAGACATTATCAAAACTATGCAAACCAATGTAAATTAAATGATACCCTCTTGGGGGCTGGGGAGATGGCTCAGTGGAATTAGCGCTTCCCTGGCAAGTGCAAGGGCCTGAGTTCATTTCCTGGTCCTGCCAAACAAAAACAAAACAAAACAAACAAACAAAAAAAAACCCTCTTGAATAATCAGTCAGTCACAGATGAAATTAGATAGCTTGTGTTATCAAATGATAATGCTAGTATGACATGCTGGATCCCATAGGGCACAATGAAAGCAGTTCTACTAGGAATGTGTATAGCTGTGAATTCCCATGTCAAGAAAAAAAAGAGTGAATTGAAATAACCTAATGTTCTGCTCCAAGTTTCTAGAAAAACAAGAACTTTCAAAAACCAAAGCTCATGTGAAGAATGAAATTATAGAAATCAGAGCAGAAATTAATGAAATTGAGACTGAAAAATACAGAGAATGAATCAAGAGGTTTTTCTTAAAGATTAAGCAAAATGGACAGATCTTTAACTGACCTTACTCAATAATGAAAAAGTGACTTAAATCCATAAAATTAGAAATATAAAGGATGAAATCACAACAGAACCAAGGAACAAATCCACATGATCATCTAACTAGATGAAAAGGCATTTGCCAAAATCTAATATCCATTTATGATAAAAAATTAATGAAGAAAATAGGCATAGAATATCTTTATCTCAATTTGATAAAAGCCTTCTATGTCAGACTAGTGACTAACATATTAAAGGGAGAGAAGATGAAGATTTTCCTCTAAAATCAGGAATAAAACAAGGATGCCCATTATCTCCACTGCTATGCAACATATTTCTTGAAGTTTTAGCCAGAGAAGTTAGACAAGACAAAGAAAAAGTATATGGAGAAAAAGTACAGAAGTTCAATTATCATTGCATGCTGATGGCATGATCCTCTACATAGATGACCCCAAGGCTTCCACAAAGGACTCTTAGAATTAATAATCAAATTCAGTAGATTAACGACATCCAAAGTCATCACTCAAAAATCAGTAGCATTCCTGTACACCAATTACAGTCTCCAAGTGAAAAGTCAGAAAAGGACACCTTTTATAATAGCATCAATAGAATTGAAATACTTAGGAATTAACTTAGCCAAGGAAATGAGAGACCTCTACAGTAAAAACCATACCACTATGTGAAAAGAAATCAAGCAGGATGTCAAAAAATGGAAAGATATTCTCTATTCAGGTTTAGGCAGACCAATATAGTGAAAACAGCCATACTTCAAAAACATTTATACAAATATAATCCAGTGCCAATCTGAATACCAATACCATTCCTTACAGAACTGTAGAAAATAATCCGGCAATGTTGGGCACCAAGGACAAGGAAGCTGACATCACAATCCTGGATTTCAAATTATACTAAAAACTACAATGATTAAAAACAGCATGGTATAGGCAAACATAAAAAATAAAATAAATAAGCCAGACTTATGGATCAATGAATGTAACAGAGGATGTAAAAAGAAGTCCCAGCAAATTCAGCTAACTTATCTTTGACAAAGGGGCCAAATTCCTTCACTGCAGGAAAGGTAGTGTTTTTATGAAATCATGCTAGGAAAATTGGCTATCAACATGCTAAAGATTGAACCTAGACCCATCATCTTTTACAGTACATGAAACTAAAAGTGGATCAAACATCTAAATATTAAAACATAAATAGACATTGCCAGTGAAACAGAAGACCCAATACTATTATGGACTACTGGACTTTTTTAGAATATTTTGCTGAGTTTACACACCTATAATATTCAAATAACAGAACTAAACAAATAAGGGGGATACAGATGAATGTCCATTTTGTATCTGTGTATTCAAAATGGTTAAGATAGATATATAGTTACATTCTCTTAATGAATGTAGGGATTTGTTCTAATGGTGTTTGTAAATAGGATATCATGTCTGGATTGTGTACAGCAAATGGCCACGGGGAAGAGAGTATGCAGTATGTTAATTAATAAAACTGTCCTACCAATTTGATTTGAAATTGTCTCATTGCTATTTGTTTCTCAACAAAATTATGGGAAAAAACCATAAATAATCTTCTGAACAATAACGTAAGTAGAATTCTTAAAGACACATAGGTGTAGCCAAAGAATTTCAGAACAAAACCACAGCTGCACAAGAAATGGGATCATATCAAATTTAAAAATGTCATGCACAGCAAAGGAAATCATGAATTGTGTGAAGAGACAAACCACAGATTGGCAAAAAAAATTTGCCAGCTACTCCTTAGAGTACTAGTATCTAGAATATAAAAAGAACTAAAAAAATTTAAAACTCCCAACTTTATAAAGACCCAGTCCAAAAATGGACATTTCAAATGAGTAGACACTTCTCAGAGAAGTACAAATGGTCAATAAATACATGGAAAAATGTTCAACATCCCTGGCCATTAGAGGTCAGATTCTCTCTCCAGAAAGAATGCCTGTCATCAAGAATACCAATAACAAATGCAGGTTTGCAGGGAAAAAAGGAAACTTTCTTCATTGTTGTTGGGAGAAGAAAAACTAGTACAACTACTGTGAAAATCAATGTGGAGATTCCTCAAAGAGCTAAAAGCAGAAATTGTGTTTGACCAGTTATTCTTCTAGCTATTTTTGCCATGTTTATAGCAGCATAATTTATAACAGCTAAATCTATGAAACAGCCCATATATCCGTTAACAGGTAAATGGATAAAGAAAATACGGTATTTATATAAATGGCATACTACTTGTTCCATAAAAGATAAACTTGAAGCATTTTTAAGCAAATGGATACACCTCAAGAACATAATGTTAAGTGAACTAAATTAGAAACACATAAACTCTCCCACATGGGAAACCCAAAGAATAAATGAGGAGCAAAATAAAAGTTAGATGTTAGGAAGCAGAGAGATCATTTTCAGACAAGAAGTGGAACAAAGGAAGAGGTGAGGGGGGGAAGCAAGGGCATGAAATTTAAGAAAACGACTAAGAAAAAATGGAAATAGAGCTTCTGCAAGTGAGAAGGGGAGGACGAGTTAGAGCAGGGATGGGAGAACAAGAGGACAAGGAAGAGAACTAATATGCGCTATGTACATATACAGCCCCCAGGAGAAATGGGATCATCGTATACTGCAAGCATGCACTAGTAAGACCCCACCTTTGAAAGCATGAAGCTGTGGGGAGACATCTAGATATAAACCATAACGTGAACATTATTTTATAATTTTAAAATTATCTATGATTTTTGTCTTCTTTTTTGGACTTAATGTTGTTTGATTTCATATTTGACAATTCTGTTCCTATTTGTAAGGATCTTAGCAATTTTCAGGTAGTAGAGGCATGTTTGGGGTTTATTCTTTCTACTTCACTTGAATCTTTCACCATTTGCTTTTATTTATTTATTTATTTATTTATTTATGTGTGTGTGTGTGTGTGTGTGTGTGTGTGTGTGTGTGTGTGTATGTGTGGCCAGCTCAGCCCACCAGGGGGCAGGCTGGCTGGCATGTGGTGCTGGGGGATTGAACTGTGGTCCCTGTGCTTTGCTAAGCTTGTTCCAAGTAGGTGCTTTAGACCACTGAGCCATCTCACCAGCCCACCATTTGCTTTTGTTGATTTCCCCCTTGCTTTTCATCAGTCTCTCCACATTCGTATTTAAGCCACGTGTGGTGGCCCATGCTTGTAATCCCAGCACTCGGAAGGCTGAAGCAGGAGGATTGTTGTGAGTTCAAGACCAGCCTGGTCTACAAAGTGAGCTCAAGGCCAGCCAGAGCTCTATAACGAGACCCTGTCTCAAAATGACATAAATCTGTTAGTATCGATTCCTTTATGTTTTACATTTAGTAATAGTTTTTTTTTGTTATTTACTTATAATGTAGTAAATATATATACTACATTATATATATACTACAAATATATATACTATACTACTTATACTTTCCTTATAGTACAAACATGCCATTTTAAATTAAATGGTGTATTTTGAGATAATTAATTACATGTGCAATTTTGCTATATAATCTGTGTAATGAAAAATACAGATTAAATTTCAAAAACAAATTCAGCACAATTCCAGGTGCTCTAATTTACCTAGTTTCCTCCAATGGTAGGTAACCTCTTGCAAAACCATAGTTACAGTTGCCTAGTTAGGATATGAATGTTGATGCAATTTGATGTAGCAGAAGAGCTCTGTCAGCATGAAGAAAGATCTCTCCTTTTACTCTTTTGTAGCAACACCCACTGCCTTCTGACCCATACCCTGTTCCTGATCCCCAACAAACCTTAACCTGTTTTTCATCTCATATACTGCGTTAACAAAATTGCTTTTATTATTTCAAGAATATTCTATAAATGGAATCATTTTTGTATTGACTTTCTAAATCACTTAGTATCACTTGAAAAGTCATCCAAGTTTTTATAGTACAGGCCTTTGTGATGGGTGCATATTATTCCATTCTGTGGAAAAGTCATATGTACCATGAAGTTAAGAATAAAAACTTGGGGCCAGCGAAATAGCTCAGTGGACTAAGTAGGACTAAGTGCTTGCTTAGGGAGGCGCAGGGGCCAGGGTTTGATCCCTGGCACCACATGCCTCACTGACCCCATGCCCGGGTGCACTGAGCCTGTGATGGAGTCCAAGTGTGGTGGTGCACACCTGTAATCCCAGCACTAGGAAGGCAGAAATCAGTCTGATCACTACAAGTCCAAGCTGCGTAGTGTGTCCTTGCACACACACAAAAAAAAAGAATAAAGATTTTATAGAGCAGGCAACTCTTAAAATAATAACTCTACTCCTTTCAAAATATTTTACTAAAAATACTTTCAGAGTATTCAATGTCTTTATTTCAAAAATATTTCTTTGAATATTTGAAATAAGTATTTCAAAATAATTTATCTCATCTTATCCTTGAGATGATGTTTTGAGCTATAGAGGACATTATCTTCACTATTGATAAAGCAGTTGAGTGCCAAGAAATGTTAAGTAACTTGGCTAAGGTTATATACTGGCAGAGTTAGTCTTCTTTTCCTGCTAAGGTGCATGATCAGGTTTACTGTGATCATGTCCCTATGCACAGCGGGAAACAATGCAGATTGTCTCATATAATGCTTCCAGCAACTTGTTTAGGAATCACAAATAGAACTCCCTGGTTCCCCTAAGCAAGCCGAGGCTCAGAAAGTTTCTGTGATGTAGTTTTTTGGTGCAAGGTGCATGTTGAATTTGACTCAGTGCTTTTCTGGCTCCAGAGTCCCAGTGTGTTAATCATTGTCTTGAATTGCTACAGTGAATATTTCTATTTCATTATTATTTAAAGGGTTAAATGCATAAGAACTTATTTACAGTTCCATATATCCTGATACACACGTATGGGCTGCTGAGGTCTTTGCTCCAGTATGTCCAGTGGGCTGACTAGCCCTATCTTCTCTCTGTCCTTTATCATTTGGCCCTATGTTGGGCCAGCCATGCATGAGTTTGCCAGCCTTGGAGCTGCAGGAAAGGGACTGGGATGCAGTAGGCTGTATGCAGATGTTGGACTTGAGCTAGCAGTTCTTTTGGGGATGGACAAGGGCCGTGGGGTTTCCATGGTACACTTGGCAAAGGGGAATGATGATTCTTCATTGCCCAGGCTGGGTCCTGGTCTGCCTCATTTGTGTACACCTCAGATGACATATAATGACTAAGACCTGCTTCTGTCACCTGCTCTTGGAAAGACTGCCTCAGCAAGAAGCAAGAATCCAGGATGTGAAGTTAAAATTGAAAGGGGCTAAAATTTGCTCACTATCTCCAACTCTTAGAATTATGGCCTGGCAGCCTTCACCCCCTGAAGGCCTCTTACCTGCCTAGGCCCAGCTCTACTTCGTGGATGCTCATATGGCAGCACCAGAATTGTGTGTTGTGTTGTTTCTGCAGTGCTGTTCCGTGTTCATTTCAATCTGAACCATTTCCATTTGTTCATTTGGCTGAGTTGAGTGATTTTTTTAAATGAAGAATTGTTTACTTTTAACATCCAAGCCACGCTCACATTTGAGTAAAACCAGTGCAGTCAGTCCTCTGTAACAATTAGTTCCACATTCACAGGTTTAACCAGTTGTGGATTAAAAGTATTTGAAAATTCGTACTTGTTATGAACATGTAGACTCTTTCTTGTCATTAAACCCCGCATAATATAGCATAACAGTTTTATGTGTCTTTTACATTATATTGGATTTTCTGCTACAGTGTTTTATATAAGGGACTTGAACACAGATTTTTGGTATTTGCAGGGAGTCCTGGAATCAATCCCCCATAAATAATGAAGGATGATTGTATATACCTAAGGAGATTGTTTTGTACTTAACTGTTCTACTACCAGTTCTAAAGGTTTCCTATCCCATCACCCTTACGGAACTTACCCAGTCCTATCATATGGATCAGCTTGTCCCCCCAGTTCTTAATTAATAGGATTACCTTTTGAAAACCGAATGGAGAGGAAAGAGTACTACTCTGCAGTGTTGCCACAAACCCCCACAGCTGTCCCAGGCATCTCGCTGGTGGCTTCTCTTTTTCTTTTTTCTTGCCCGTTTTCTCAGTTTTCTTTTTCCTCTTTCAAATTTCATTTTAGCAAATATCAAGCATATACATAATGTATTTGACACTCATACTTTCTTCAGTGGGTTATGTTTTTATTCTGCATATTGTCAATTCATGTTTTCAGTTTTATGATGGAATGTTTCACTTCTCATTGATTTACATGAATTTTATGTATATAAAAAGTGTAAACCTATTATCACCTTTGCACTGGTTTTTTTCCCCTCCAAATTGCCCATTAACTTTTTAATAATACATTTTATGTACATTGGCTTTTAATTTAGATAAACTGTCAGTATGTAGTTCAGGCTGTGTAGTTTAGGTTGGCCTTGAACTTACTATGTAGCCTAGGCTGGTCTCAAACTCATGGCAGTCCTCCTGCTTCAGCCTCCCAAGTGCTGGGATTATAGGCATGTACCACTATACCCAGTCCTGGTTTTGAGTTTTTATTGGTCAATTTGTTTGATTTCCTACCCTTTACAGACAGCGGTAATTTCTTCCAGTGTTTTTAAGTTTAAATGCTTCCCATTCCAACATGAACTAGATAACCCAGTTTTTAAATAATTTTTAAAAAATTTTAATTTTTCAATATATCAAAATTTAGTCTATGAGACATATAAGCCAGTGGATTAGAGTGGAGGATGCATAAACTCACCCACACAGCTACAGCTGCATCATTCTGGATAAAGGGGCCCAAAATGCACAAAGAAAAAGCCTGTTTAACAAATAGTGCTTGGAAAACTAGAAGTTCATATGTAGAAGAGTTAAGCTAGATGTCTTGTCTCTCATCATATGCAAAAAATTAATTCAAAATGAATCAAAGACCTAGGGATAAGACCTGAAACTTTAACATTGATAAAAAAAAAACCATGTGGGTAGCATTTGAAACCACATGCACAGGCAAAGATTTACTGAATAGGACTCCAATAGCAGAGAAAATTATAACAAGAATCAACAAATGGGGCTCCATCATATTTAAAAGTTTCTGAACAGCAAGGGAAACAGCAAATAGAAAAGAGAAGTCTTACAGAATAGTAGTCTTTGCCCGCTACTCTTTAACAGAGGATATCTAGAATGTACAAATAACTAAAAAAAAATTAACACTAAAAAACAAAGAGCCCAATGAATAAATGGGCGAAGTAATTGGACATTTTTAGTTACTAAGGTAATACAAGTTAAAACTACATGGAGATTCCACCTCATCCCAGTCTCTTGCTATCATTATGAACACAAAATATAAATGAGCACAGCCATTATGGTAGTTACATTTCTCACAAAACTAAAAACAACTACCATAAGACCCAGCTATGCCACTCCCTGGTATATGTCTGCAGGAATTAAAAGTCAGCAGACTATAGGGATACCTGCGCATACACGCTTATTGTGGCACAGTTGACAGAGCTCACAAAATGAAGTCAGCCTATGTGCTCATCAACAGAAGGATGGATAGTGAAGTGTGATATATGCATGATATTGTGATATATCTATCTAGATATAGATATATAGATGTATTATTTGGCCATAAAGAATATATTCATGTCATTTGCAATAAAATTGATGCATCTGGAGGTGACTGTTGATCACCTTGTTGCATGCTTTCCCTAACATGTTTAATCTCAAAAGATGAAAAGAAAGTAGAAGGAAAGGGGGATTATTATTATTAGACAAAAGGAAGGAAATAAGAGGGAGAGGAAGGGGTCTATGGAGGGAGGATATGAGCAAATTGTATTACACACATTGAAGATATCTCCAAAAATGTGCAACTGGGGAGAAGCCAGGGCAGGAAAGATGAAAACGATTGAGGACTGTTATGTGCACATGCACGGCTGCCAAAATTAACCCCATTAACCTGTTTAACTAGTAAAAGGACAATGGAAAAAAATCGTCTGAGTGCTGTGAAGTAGATGTGTAATGTATTTTCCACTGAATAGCCATTTATTTAAGGAATGTTGAATGACCGTTCCCCCAGGATTATCACTACTATATTTTATCATAAATACATTCTTATGTATGCTACAATTTATTTTGGAGGCCTGTTGTACTAGGTTATTGATCTGTCTGTTAGATTTTCATCAGCTTCATATGCTTGGGTTTATAGAAGCTGATAACCCAGATTTCTTCTTATAATATTCTCAGCCTACTCCTTTGCCTATGATTTTTTTGTCTAGTCTCAACTATGTTTTTCTTCCAAATGAACTTAAAATGCTTTCTCATGTTTTTCCCAAAAATCATACTAGGATTTTGATTATAATAACTATAACCCTAAAACTGCATTGACAGCATACCAATACCAAATATCTCTATCCAGGAAGTGATATGATTTATTTCTAAATTTACTCACATTTTATGCTCCTCAAGAATTGTGTGTGTGTGTGTGTGTGTGTGTGTGCATGCATGTGCATACACGCGCATGTGTATGTTTTCCACACATTTCTCACCAAGATCAGTTCTCACAAGTTTATAGTTTATGTCACTATTTAGTTATTATAGTTTTCAGACTAGGTATTACTGATACTTAGGAAAGATTTTGTGGTTTTTATATGTTTGTTTTATATTTGGCTGCTATGTTTAACTCTCTTTTAATAGTATGTCAGCTGTTTCCTTTCGATTATTTTGAAAGTTAATCATGTCTACTACCATATGGTAACTTTAACTCCTTTTAAATATTAATTTTGTTCTTTTTGTTTCAAGCCTGGTCGGATTAGCTGAAACTTGTGGGATAATGTTGAATAAGGGTAGTACTGGCAGCAATCCTCATTTTGCTTCTGATTTTAAAGGAAATGTTGCTAGTGTTACATTTAATGGGAATGTTTCTGCTGTTTCACATCAGTTGGCTTTGATATTGGCTGTCAGTTTGAGTAAGGGTTATGATTTGTATCTAGAGGCACCCTCACAATCTCATATGCTCAGAGGCTGGGTCTTTGGGGAGGTGACTGGATGATGGGGACATGGTAATCATCAGTCCATATGTCCATAGATGAGTTTGTAGGTAAATGTGATGTTGGAAGGAGAAGTCTGGTCTGAGGAGGCCAGTCATTGGGGGAGTGGCCCGGAAGTCCCCACCACCCCACCTCCCTTGATTTCTCTCTGCTCCCTGCCTGCAGTGGTTTGAGCAAATCTCGGCCATGCTGCCCGCCTTAGAGCCAGCCGACTGTGGACTGAAACCTCTATCATCTGTGAGCCAAAAATCAACCTTTCTTCCTTTAAGTTGTGTGTGTTACATTGGCAATTGTGTCTCAGCAATGACAAAATAACTAAGCAGATGTTAGAATGTTCAGGAATTACCTTATTCGTAAATTATCGAGTCTCTGAAAATTAATCCAGTAAAACTCAGGTAGTCCTGCATGTGGACAAGCACAAGTTTCTACACACTGCATTGGTTGGGCATATCCCAGAGCTAAGCCAATACTTTCTCAGAATCTTTTGAAAGATTCATTTGTGTTTTGTTCTTTGACCACCTCATTTGGCTAAATTAGTCAATAAGAATCTACTAAATGAATTTCCTCTAGATTCAGATTTGGCTTCCGTATTACAAATTTAATTAGTTTTGCTCTTTGTCACCTCCATTGTGAAATTTGATTATGTTGTTACAATATTAATTTCTTTGTGATTCTTCTTTAACTTTCTTTTATCCCAGATTGTTTTTTTTCTCAATGTGTTTTTTCCTAACAACTTTCTATCTTGTTTCACTGAGTCCAAGTTTTACAACATACTTTAGAGAATACAGTTTTCTTAAATATTTCTTTAAGTTCATATTGTAATGGCAGACATTTGTGCTTTCTCTAAATCTTCAGAATGATATGTTTTTGTGCTACCAGAGGTTTTTGTAAGAACCATGGCGATTTTTTAACAAGATGTCTGTGCATGTTTAAAGGAGAATATATTATTGAGCAAAGGCAGGAGATATAGCCTGCCTTTGAGTATTCTTATGTTCTGTGTGGTATTGGTTAGAACCAGTTACCAGCTCCACTTTAGCAGACAGGTTGATACACATAGCTTCTCGCCTGTTTCCCACTGTGGAGCCACTGTTCATTCAGTGTGCTCTGGTGACGTGCTATGGAATTAGCTGCCCCTACGTATCGTGCTCTGGAATGCTCTGAACAGCACAGGGTGTGAAATGTTACAGCTTCCCACATGCATGGCTACTTGAGTTTTATTTTAGAAGACTCCCATTTCCATCATATAGTATGGCAGCACCAATCCTATTATATTCTACTGTTTTGGTTTTGGGGAGCTTCCAAATGGATATAGACCTGTTTTTGAAGTTGCTGATATTCTCTGCCAACATTAGCCATGTAGTTAAGGAATGGTTGTCCACTTGCTGATTGTTAGGTAAAGTTTTGGTTTATAAGCCACAAAACTGATAGCATTGGAATGATTTAGTATCCTTCTACCTTTTGATTTCCTAAAGCTGCTAGGTGAATTGGACATAAATTATGTCTTCTTATTTTAACACTAGCCTTATTATTATTGGAGTTTTCTCCCAGATTATGGCAGTAGTATGACCATCTGTCTTAAGTGTCCAGTAATCTGGAGAATTTTATCTTTCTCTATCTTCATAGATATTTCAGTGGTAAATTGGGAAAAGCTAGGTTACTGATTATTCGTCAAGTGCTATTTTAAAGTAGAAATTCAGTGTGTTGTTGGACTCAGAGTAGAGCTTGGCATATTTTTACTATGAAAGTCCAAATGGCAAAGTTTGAACCTCAAGGGCCATGTCGTCTCTGTGCTTGTACTGCTCAATTGTTACAGCAAGAAAGCAGCATGGAAATATGAAAATGAGTGTAGCTGTACAGTATCCAATAAAATTTTAACTAAACTAGAAGACTAGATGCTAAGTTGTAGAGATGGCTGTTGGTGATAGTTGTGCAACATTGTGAATATACTTAATACCAATGAACTATACACTTAAAAGCAATTAAGATGGGTAATTGTGTGTTCTTTATATTTTGTCACATCAAAAAAGCCAGACAGGGCTGGCGAAATAGGTCTGAGGTCTAAAGCACCTGCTTAGGTAAGCTTGGGTGGGCTCAGGGGAACGAGGCTTGATTTCCGGCAACATTCGATTCCAGCACCACATGCTGTGCCAGCAATGCCCTCAGGGTGGGCTGTGCTGGGCCCCAAAAAGAAGAAAAAAAGCCAGACCTGGAGAATCATATTTGAATTTAGGGGAATTAAGTCTAACACATACAGTGAGGCAGAGGTACAGACAGGGAGGGAGAGGAAATTATATAACAGGATATTAACTTACTTTTTTTTTTTGGCAGAACTGGGGATTGAACTCAGGCTCTTGCGCTTGCCAGGGAAGCGCTTATTCCACTGATCCATCTCCCCGGCCCCTTAATTTACATTATTAATGAAACGTAAGGCAGCAGGAGAAATTGACTACCTCTATTTAAAGGAAATACCTTAGTGGCGGTTAGAAGGATCTAGAAAGCTGCAGTTGTTCTGATGACCTCATCCCATGGTTATTAGCGATGGAACCACGTGAAGTTCATATTTACACTTTTGGACGTAAAGACCAGAGAAGAGATTTTTCTCCTCTGCTTGAGAAACCTTAGACACTGTCATGTGTTCATATCTGAGATATCTTCTTTAAAATATTTCATTTTATTTTATTTTGAAGAGTAAAAACAAATAGAAAACAATGACAAACAGGGTAACATACAATACATATGTTACAGATTTTCGAAACAGGAATAACTAATTAGAAATGCTAGTTATATTATCTTTTTAATGTCGAATCTGTTGCTCAGATTAACATATAATTATGTAAGATTGGACAAATGATTGAATATTAATGCTTGTTTTCAAGAAATCTTATTTTTTTCTTGTCTTGTTTTTAAAATTTATTTTAAAGAACATATCTGAGATATCTTGAAAGCCATCCAGTCCTTCCTTCATGCTTGTAATACAAACAGTGTCTTGTGATGTTTTCTCCAAATGATCTCGTTTCTTCCCGGAGTTAGAAAATCTGAGCTCTGAAGTTATTAACTGCAGCAGGCTTAATGGATAAAAGAGCAGCCACTAGCTAGACTCAGCTATTTCTGCAGGCTCCAGGCGGAGATAGCCACTTGTCATCTTGAGACCTGGCCCTTTCCATCAGGAAACCGTGCTGCCCTCCTGAGCCTGACCTCATTTTTCTCAGTGATGTGCAGAGGATATGTATCCTACTTCCTAGCTCTAGAATTGGAAGAGCCTCAATTCCAGCCAAGATACCCTATATTCCAGGGGGTTGAACATTGATGCAGTAGGTCTCTGGTAATTTTGATCTTGGGACAGTGTTAGCACATCCAGGTTCATTATCCTTCTGAAGCTAGAAGAATGCTAAGAGCTTGGGGCTATGGCTGCAGAGGCTAACAGTTAGGAACCACAGCACTATGACTAAAAGGAAGCCTGGATAGCATGGCAGTGTCTGTGCACTGAGTGTGAGAGTTTTTAAGACTTAGCCTGTAGGCTTGCTTACTCCAATCACACAAAATAATTTTTAGAATGTGTCCGAGAGAGGCACAAAATAGTGATAATCAGAGATAGAGATTATAGGATGCACTCCAGAGGAATGTGCACACTCAAAGCAATGAGCCACATTACGTTTTGGGTGTCGGTACATTTATATTTTCTGAGGGGGTTAAGATCTAGGGTTAAAAGTGCCCTCACCACCTCCCTAAAAAGAGTACCAGCCTGTTTACAGGTATAGGTGGGGCTTGTTGTTGTTAGTTTTTGGTAGATGATTTAAGCATTTTGGACTTGCTCAATCTGTTCTGTACTTTTTTGGCTGGGTCAATTTGTGGCCTTTTAGTGATAGGTCCAGTAGTGAAAGTGTAAATCTGGTTGAAGACTCTTGACATTGGGGCTGTCCTTATGTTAGTGCCAGGCTCCTATTTCTTCGTTTTTTAATTGAACCATTTTATGGCCTTTTAGGGTCCGGTAGAAAAGACATAAATCTAGCCCAAAAATGTTGGCATGTGGACAGTCTTTAGTAATTTTGAGTAAGTCCTGAAAGTTGTAGTCTTTTTTAAAAGTACAACTTTAGGGCTGGCCAAATAGTTTAATGGATTCATGTACCTGTAATCCCAGCTCTTGGGAGGCTGTAAACAGGAGGATCACTACAAGTCTGATCTATGCAATGAGACCCTGTGCATCCTGTACACCCTGTCCTAAATACAAAAAAAATAGTAATAATAAAAAATAAATTAAAAGTACAACATTTAAAAAAATGTACAACTTTTGGTTGTAATTTTCTTGTCTCCTTTTACATGTCTTATTTTTTTCTATCCTGCCTCAGGCGGTTCAGGGGTTCTCAGTCTGTTGAGTTTGTTCTCCAGCCTGAAAGAAGGTGTAGTAATAACCTATAGAAGGCCTTCATGCCCCCTTCCCAGTTTCCATGAATCCCACCTTACATGAGCTGTGATTCCTAACTTTCCCTTAGTGTCTTGTGTTGTTTTAGAAGAAGGGTTCACAAGGGGTTGAGAGTGCCTTAGAGAAGCTAGCTTTTGGAATCTCTCTCTTTCCGAACTAGAATATTTTGAATATGTAAAGGAAAAGGGAATAGCAGCTAAAGTTTTTCCAGCTTTGCGTTTTAGTCAGACTGTTTAGCAGTGCTGTGATCGCCTACTATGTAATGTGCTAGCTGCTACTAATGTGTATAGTGAGGGTGGGGGAATTTATGGAGTCCATGAGCAGTGCAGTTTGATTGGCAGTGAACTTTTCTTCCCCCAGCCTACCCTGGGAAGAAAAGTACAAAGCAGAGAACCTGCATACTTCTACCTCTGGAAGCCACAGTACCCTTTTCCCCCAATGGAAAGCTCTGAAATCTGTTCATCTTCATGTACTCATGGAGGGGAACAGATCTGTGATGCAGTTGAGATCATTTGGTCGTGAGTTTGTGCCGATTCAGTCTGGAAAGGCTTTGGAAGAATAAGAGAAAAAGAGACGGTGCTGAGAGCAGGAGGTGTATTTCTGTGTGGAAAAGTGCTGTGGGCTGGGTATGAGTTAAGGTTGGCAAGGGAGAAAGCCTTAATTACAGATGTCACAGATTTAAGGGGAAAGAGACCCAGATCCTTTTTTGTTTTTTGTACTTTAGGGAAGGTTCTACAGGGTGTTTAGGGTCTCACTACTAGATTGGATTCTCCTGTTTACAGCCTCCGAAGAGCTAGGATTACAGGTGCGTACCACCACGGCCAATCTCAGTTGCCGTCCCAGTGTGCCCCGGGGGTGGGGCCGGCATTGCAGGCCTGGGAATTGAACCTTATCCCCTGTGCCTGCTTGCACGTGCTTTAATCAGCTGAGCTCTTTGGCTGGCCCAAGACCCACATTCTTAAAGATCCATAGCAAGTAACAATTCCAGGAGGCCAGTTTTTACTTTTTTAAATTTTTTATGTGGAATACGGCTCATGTGTTATCTGTCAGAATTCTGCCTTGCATAAAATATATTGTTTCTTTAATGCTTAGAAGAGAAAGGAAACTTTCACATTGCGAATACATCCCTCTTCCTCTTCCATACACAGAAGAATCTGCTTCCTTTACCCTGTATACACATTCAACTTGTCTTCTACAAGTCCCCTGGAAATTCTCTGAACGTGTTCAGAGCAGGAACTGCTTTCATATTTTTCTTCCTCATGGGCTATTCTGCTTTGAACATGACTTTGGGTGGGCACTAGCTCCAGGTGAAAAGAAGGCTTGCGAACTAGGTGCTTTTCCCATCAGGGAAACCTAGAAAGTAGTAGTTATCAGAGGAATGAGAACCAGTGATTTGTGGCCTTTTTTTGGTGGGGGGGGCTACCCAGTCCTTGTAGAAGCTGAACAAACATTTTCCTATGCGAGGTTTTGGATGACAGCAATTCTAAAAAAGAACAATATGACATGGTTGATGAGATTTGGGTAAGGCATATAGGAGCTATGTAGTAATAATGAAGAAATAAATATGTCATTCTTTTTTCAGTAAAATGAAAATAAGGTATTTTTTATTTTTTGATATTAATTTTATTGAGAAACAAGTAGCAATGAGACAGTTTCGAAACAGGTTAGTAGGACAGTTTCAATAATTAATACATTGCATATTGTTGTCTTAGTGGTTATTCATAGTACAAGGTGCAGGCATGATATCCTGTCCAAACACTATTAGTACAAATCTTTCTTCTTATTGAACTAAGAGAAAATAGGTGTTCTTATTATGAAAGTAATCCATACTCATTTTAAAGGGAAGCCATTAGAGAAAGAATTAAAGATGACAAGAAAAGCTGATAATTTTGTTATTATGTTGGTATAATTTCCTCACTGTCTTCCATATGTAGAGACCTATTTTTATAATAAAATAATTATGTATGCTATGTTATAAAATTTAACAAGTTAAGGTACCACAATTGTTTCCCTGTCTAAATAAGTATCTTTTAAGAGTTATTTTTTCATTGTTTTTTATTAGTACATGTTTACAGTACACAGTGATTACATTCATTGCGGGAGATGTGTATGTGTACAGTGTACATCTTATTCTTTTTTTTGTCCCCTTCCCATCCCATCTCTCCAAATGGGAGACCACATTTCTTTCCCACCACATTTACAAAAACTCTATTTCCTTTTTTTCTTCTATTTTTTTTCTTGAAATCCCTTTTTTCTTTACTTCCTTTCCTGAATCTTTTTCTCATCTTCTTATATGAACAAGTTTTCCCCACTTCCTAATATCTCTTCTATTCAGCTCCTTATTCATGCTTCAGATTTCTCACACAAGTGAAATAATGCTATGTTTAAAATTGTTTGCCTAATTTATTTCACTTAAGATTATGAGTTTGGCACTTTTAAACATCATTTCTAATAGTTGCATAGTATTCTATTTTTTTGTTATGTTTTATTTGGTTGTTACAGGATCTTATTACACAGCTTGGACTCGTGGTGACCCTCCTATTTTCAGCCTCCCCAGCACTAGGATTACAGGCATGTGCTACCACACCCAGATTCTGGCCTGCTCGGCTCACTCTGAGGGCAGGGCTGGTGCAGCATGTAGTGCTGTGGATTGAACCGCTGTCTCTGCACTTGCCTAAGCTTGCCGAAGCAGGAACATTTAGTCTGCTGAGCTATCTTACCAGCCCATATTCTATTATGTAGATGAATAGAATATGTATTTATACAATGTCCTGTAATGTCCTATTAATTCGACATTTGGTTTTTTTGGATAGATATGTTTTGAAGAGGTCTTAGATAAATAATGCAGTGGAATTTGATGGCCCAGGTTATCCTTATGCTTCTGGCATTTGCTCTGTGATCTTGAGCAGGAATTAAAGCCTCAAGCTCCATTTTCTTATTTTTAAAATAAGTCTATTAATAGTAACTACCTTCTTGAATAGTTGTCATAGTTATATGAGGTGACCTTGTAATCTCTTAGCATGGAGCATGACATGTAATAGGTACTAAGTAAATGCCAATAATATGTAGCATTATCCTTGTCTTGACGCTTCATTCACTCTACCTCATAATTTAGGAATAGAAATTGCTTTCATTCATATAAGTAGCATTTCAGGATGAAATTTACTCTTAGATTAGTGAACTCTTTTAGCCTTTGAATACTTTCCACATAGAAGACTTTGCTAACTTTCTGAATTTCACAGGAAAAAAAAACAACAAGGTCTGGAACCTTTGCAGTTGTATGATCTCATTCAGTACCAAACAAGGAAGGTGGAAACCACTGGCTGCAAGAAGGAAATTGCCATTATGCCTACAGGCAAAGCCATCCAAACTTTAGTGCTATTTTTGTCTTTTCCCCCTTTTTTGTGCTAATTTTATTTTATTTTTATTAATTTTTTTTACATTTATTTAGTGTGTGTGTGTGTGTGTGTGTGTGGCCAGCTCAGCCCACCAGGGGGCGGGGCTGGCTGGCATGTGGTGCTGGGGGATTGAACCGTGGTCCCAGTGCTTTGCCAAGCTTGTTCCAAGTAGGTGCTTTAGACCACTGAGCCATCTCTCCAGCCCATGTGCTAATTTTATTATTAAAATTTCAAATATAAAAGGTGAAGAGGGATGTCCACTGGACATGTGTATGACTGCTCCCTAGATTCATCACTTGCTACACTTTGTGTTGTGTGAATTCTGACTTGCAAGGCATGGATTGCATTCCCTGCCACATGACAGGCTCATGCTGGAGGAGCTCCCAGCAACAAAGAAGATACACTCCCAGTCATGGGCTTTTATGTAAACAGAAGGTCAGTAGAGAAGGACTATGGAGTGGTGGAAATATTTTATTGTATTTAATTTGCAAACTACAAAAGGTAAATCTCAACGTACATTGCCATTCAGAAAATAGTACCATTAGATATCCATGAATATTAGAGTGGGTAAATAACTTGCAGTATACTCATATAATTAAATATACAACAGTGAAAAACAGGTGAAGGAGAGCTATGTATATTGAAATGAGTAATTAGAGCAAAAAATTCACAGAAGAAAATGTCCTATGTATATATTTATACTATATATATATTTTTTAAATTTTTTCCA
>NW_004524693.1:9254503-9273176 GCF_000260255.1 Octodon degus | reverse complement strand
TAAGATTAAAAATTTGAGAAAACATTGTTTAGCAGGATTAGAATCTTGGATCACTTTCTGGGCGTGAAAGTTAACTCTGGGAGTGTTTGATGTTTTCCTTTTCATGTATATTTTGAATTTTGTTATACGGCAGCCTTGACTTTTCTGTTGTAAATTTTAACACATGTCTATATTGCTGTAACTATCCTCACAGTGAGGGTATTGAATTGTACCATCACTCTGAAAATTCTTTATACTGTCTCTTTGGAATGACACCCATATGCCAGAATCCTGGCAACCATGCAGCAGCTTCCCTTCACTCTGGTGAATATCATATTTATATGAATCCTACTGTACATAACTTTTGGGAGAGATTGTGTTCATGTAGCCTAATATTTTTGAGATTCATTCAACTTGTTGCATCAATCCTTTACTCCTTATTATTGCTAAATGGTTAGTATATGTGTCATACTTTGTTCTTTTTCACTCACTGAAGGGTATTTACATTGCTTCAGGATTCGCGCTATTATGATTAGATTAGAGCTGCTTTGGTGTAAACATTTGGCTGTACAGTCTCGTGAAGCATGCATTTTTATCTCATGAGAGTAAATATCCAGGATTATTGGATCATGGATAAGTAGTTTTAAACTTTCTAAATTTCATAAGGTACTCCTAAACTATTTCCCAAAGTAATTCTTCTACACTTCTAACAATAATATTTGGGGGTTTTAGTTTTGGATTTTTTTCCCCCTGGTTTTTGAAGAGAAGTTCTCACTATGTGAAAATTCATTGAGTTCACAGTGTGAACTCATTATGTAGCCCAGCGTAGCCTCAAATTCATAGCAATCATCTTGTCTCATCCTTCCAGGTGCTGGGATTATAGGCATACACTACCATACCTAGTAGAAGTTCTGGTTTCTTATATCTTCTCCAGCAGTTGATATTGTCAGTATTTTTATTTTAATAATTCTATTAATAAGGGAAGAATAACATCTGATTTTGGTTTTAGTTTGCATTTCCCTAACAGTATAGTATATCTTCTCCCATACTTTTATACCATGCATGTATCTTTTGATGTTATGTGTGTCTGCGCTTGTGCGTGGTAAGAGGGATGTAACCCAGGGCTTTGTGCATGCTAGTCAAGCACTCTACCCCTGGGCTGTACCTCTCTAGTCCCATATATAGTATCTTTTCTGGGAATCTTTTAGCCTATTTTTAAATTTAGGGTTTTTCTTTCCCTGAGGATATTTTTATATAGTTTGACTAAAAATTATTATTGAATAATCTATGACTTGAAAGTATTTTCTTACATTCTCAAATAACATATAGTTTTTCTTTTTACTGTCTTTAACATTTTTCAGATCAGAAGTTTTCCAGTTTTATTAGATTTGACTTATTTTCATTCATGTGTTGTGTTTCTATTGTCATGTTCGTCAAAGAATTGCTTGCCTAACTAAAAGTCACAGAGATTTTCTCCTGGGTTTTGGTTTTTTTTTGTTTTTTTTTTTAACAATTGAACTTAGCCAAAAGACTCAGAAATAGTAGGTTTTCATTTCAAACTTTTAAAGTTTTACATTTTCTATTCAGATTCATGATTTTCCTTTTAAGACACGGTTTAGAATATGTATGTGTATCATTTTCCATAAGCATGTCCAGGTATTCCAATATTATTTTTGCTGTTGTCAAAATCAAATGGCCATATGATTGTGGGTCAGATTTTGAACTATATATTTTTATTAGCTAATACATGTATTCTTGTCCAACACCACATTGTAACTTAGAATGACATTATCTGATTTCTTTACCTGCTTTTTTTGTAGTATTGTTTTTATCTGTATCTGTTTCTTTGCCCTTCCAGACATATTTTAAGGTGAATTTATATCTGTGAAATACCCTAAAAGAATTTTGATCTGAATTGCTTTGGATTTAAGACCATTGGTGTCTGTTTGGTGACAGGTGACATTTTTTTCTATATGGAGCCCAAATTCTTACTAAGCTAAGCACAGTAGCTTATCCAAAGCCAAAAATCTTACAGAAAATATTTGTGACATTGTAAGGACTCTCTTTCAGTCTTTTTTCCTTTTGTCTTTCTTTCTTTCTTTCTTTCTTTCTTTCTTTCTTTCTTTCTTTCTTTCATTAGTGTGTGCTTGCAGTACATGAAGTTTACACCCATGCTGGGGAGTGGATACATGTACATAACACAGTTTGTTTCTTTTTTAATCCTTTTTTCCTTCCCTCATTGTCTAAATCCCCTTTCCCTGTTTTCCTCCTCTTCCTCCTTCTCCTCCTCCTTATTTTTAGTACATGTTTATGTCATAGAATGTTAACATTCGTTGTGGGTATTTGGTACAAGTACATGACATAACTTAAGTCTTTTCATTTCCTGTTCCTCTCCCCTCACCCTTTGCCCTCATTCTTCTGGACCCCTTCCCATTTGTAAAAGATCTACCTCTATTTATTCCTCTCGGTCCTTTATTTTACTGTCTATTTGTATATTCTGTCTTACTTAAAAAGGAGATGCCATAAGGTATTTAATCTTGTGTCTGATTTATTTCCCTTGACATATTTTCCAGTATATCTATTTTCCTACAGATATGTCAAGTTGACCCTTTTTCATAGTCGAATAGTATAGATTGCACATTTTCTTTATCAGTTCATCTGTTGATGTGCATCCAGGGTGCTTGCAAGATTTAGGTATTATGAATTGTGCTGCTACAAACATTGACATGCATGTATGGTTGTACTACGATGTCTTTATAGCTTTTATGGAAAGGTACATATCGTGGCCCCTAGTGGAGACAGAAGGAAGCTGAGTAAACGAGTTTATTATGTCCATAGAGCTCTGGAAAACTGAGTGGGGCCATAAGGAAAACACACCAGAGTTGGGTGGTCAGGACACAGAAACAGTAGAGTAGGGAAAGGTTTTAGGCCATCATCTTGACAGTGGTGCAAAAGGTAAAATGGGGTAGGGTAAAGTGTAGGGTTGGCTACTTTGAATAATTTCCCTAGGCCCTAAATTGTAGGGGCATTCCTGGCCCTGAGAGGATGAAAGTAGAAGAGTATTGCACCCTGGGTATGGAGGAGGAGGCTTCGGTGTGGGCTGGTTAGTTTGGGTATCAAAGGGTGGCACCTGACTCTGTTACCTTTAAGACTGCCCCTATTCCGAAAGGAGATATTTTGTTTTATTTTGTTTTGCTTTGCTTTGTTTTGTTCTTAGAAGTATTAAGGATCAAACCCAGGATATTAGACATGGCAAGGAATCCACCACTGACTTACATCTCTTCCCTGGAGAGTTTTTAAGTGTGAAGAAACCGAAATATGCAGAAAATCAAACATGTATGCCATATAATGGCCAAGGTTTGGAACTGCATAGAAGTGAATTCATGAATATCACTGAAGTCTGTCGCCAAACTCTGATTTTTGGTTCTAGTCTACAGTTCATCCTTTTGATTTCTCAGGCTTTCTTTCTTATCCTTTGAATTTTTAAAAGTTTGATTTCTCTCATGATTTTCTTTTCTTTCTTCCTCTCTGTACCTCCCTTATTTGTTGCTTCCTTCCCTCACCTTCTTTCTCTGTCCTAGTTTTCTTCACTTATTTTCTCTCCCTTCTCCCTGTTTTCTTTCTTTATTCCTTTCCTTCTTTCTGGCTTTCTTCCTTCCTTCCTACTGTCCTTCCTTTCTTTTCTTTTCTGTTCTTTTTCTTTCTTTCTTTCTTTTCTCTTTGACCTTTCCTCCTTCCCTACATTCATCTTGAAGCTTTGAATTCTTTATTTGTTCAACCAATGTGTCTGTGATTCTTACTGTATACCATCTATTTTTCTAAGCAATTTGAAATTTTAATCCTTTTTAATAACCCTATGGGTGCTATCACCTTTCCCATTGTACACTGATGGAACTCTCATAGGACTTTCTAGTGGTCTAGTATCCATTTCCAATAACCAGTAGAAATCTGGGTCGTAGGCTAGAGTCAGGAATTTGTAAAAATAAAAGCCTTTGCCCATTACTGGATGTCATTTCTTATGTCTAGATGGCCCTCAAAGCCTCATGTGGTCATAGGTGAGGCATTCACAGAGGTGGTTGGATCTGGAATGTGTGACCTTGGAATTGATTCATGGTAAAGTAAGGGTGTGAGTGCTACTTGCCCAAAGTATCCTGCATAAGGTATAAGGGATAGAAAGACCCATGGTCTTCCCTTGTTGCTTTTGCTACCTTGTGGGTACCACGAAGTATTCTCTGTGATGCCACCCTCTTTGACTGAAATTTCTACAGACTAAGCTAAGTAAACCTTTCCACTTTTAATTTTGGATGTTGGGTATTCATTCTCAGCAGTGAAAGAAAAGTAACCAAGACACTGGGTTAGCTGTTTCTGCATTCTTGGTCTTTATTCTGGTATAGCTGTGTAATCATGACAGTTTCACCACAAACATATGAAAGGTTCTTTCTACTGCTTTCCGACATGACCTCTACTGTCCCTTGAGTATCCTAGAATTTATGCCTTGCACATGTGTCTGATACACATAGATACACACAGGTATACACACACACACACACACACACACACACACACCATAGAACATGTGTAATGTTCATGCAATGCATTTGAAGCTAAGTACAAGTACATTGACAAAAACGCAGGCTTGAAACTTGTTAGGAACTGTGACTTCTGCCTCTGCCAGTTCTGTCTATGCTGTGGGGCAAGTTACTTAATCACTTGAAGCTTGGGTTTTCTCAACTACAAAATGAAGAAGATGAAAATAAAAACTGTGAAGATTGAAAGACATGTTATATTTGAGTACTTAGCTTAGTGATTTTCTTATAGAAATGTTTAATACATGGTAGCGATCTTTGCAGTTTTTTATTTTTAAAATATTTGTATTGAGAAACAAATAGCAATAAGACAGTTTCACAACTGATTACTAGTACATTTTCAATAATTAATACATTGCATATTGTTGTCTTAGTGGTTATTCATTGTACAAGAGCAGACCTGATATCCTGTCTCAAACACTATTAGAACAAACCTCTCTATTCATTGAATTAAGAGAATGGAGCTGCATATCTATCCTATTTTGAGTATACAGATACAAAATGGTCGTTCATTTGTATCTCCATTTTTTGGTTAGTTTTGTCAGAGAAGGGTATTCCATTGTCACTTCAATACTGTAGGTGCATGAGTTCAGCAAAATATCCCAATATATCCAATAGTCCATAATAGTAGTGGGTTTTCCATAAGACTGTCAATGTCCGAAGTTGTTGACTTGAGCATTTTACAGTTTCTTTGCAGTTATTAATATGCAAGAACATAATTCATTTTTGGCATGTATGTAAGCTTGTATTTCTGAATTTTGAGAATCTGGCACAAAGCTTCTCTTTATCTAAGAACTTACCTTGAATCTTGACGTTAGTTTTATCTCCTTTTCTTTGACCTTCTATGGGACCTTGGAAGCAAGTCTTTCATCTTCAACATGTAGCTTTCAGTGTCCAAGTGTCTCATTGGCCTTGTGCTAATACCAATATTCCTTTGAGGTCAGTGCAAAGCTTGGCTCCAGAATCCAGCATTACCTGGAGAATATCAGTGTGATTTTTCTTCTCCCATGGACAGTGTGTGTGATGTGGTGTCCCATAGGAGGCCATAGGGCAGAGTTAGGCCAGACTTTTGACCCCAGGCATGGAGCCAGCTTCTCAGAGTGCAGGGTACCATACACTGGAGTGATGTGCCTGTGGTAAGCTGACCAACCTCTTAGGCTTGGGTCCTAGTAAGGGAACCAAGATGTTGCATCTGGGGGATGAACAGCACTACTCCACTGTCCGAACAGCCCACTGGGATTATAAATTTTGCATCAGTAAAAAAAAAAAAATAGGGACAAAGGGTTTTTCTTTTCTTTTTTAACACTGGAGATCATATTCAGGACCTTGCACTGGCCAGGCAGGCATTTATGTCACTGAGCTATCTCCCTGGCTAGAGACAAAGTTTAATGAAAGAAAGACACTTGATTTATAAAGTAGAAAAGCAAGAGAGACCAAAGGAGATTGATAGCTAACATGAAATGAAAGAAATAGGGTAGGAGACTCTCGAAAGGTGGAGGAACTGTGGGCCTTTTGTTCACAGCTGCTTTTATAGGGGGTTGAGTGGCCTTTCCTCCTACACCCAGAAGTTCCCATCAGTCCCAGAACTTCCCGTAACTGGATTGGCTTCTGGGCAACTCTGCCTACATTATTTCTTCTGGTCATCTATATTCACCTTTTTGTTTATTTGTCCTTGGCTTACCTTTTAAGGCCTTATAATTGGGGTGGGCAACTAGTTGACAAGAGGGTACTTTGTTCATGGTTAGCTTGGAGATAGTAAAGAGGCATGTGGATTTGTAATGTCTATTGTATTAAATAATGGCACTGGAGTGAATAATATAATGACTCTAGAATGAGTGTGCGTGTATATGAATATGTGAGTTCATAGGTGTGAGTATATATTGCCTTGAAGTTAGTCCGGCCACCTTTGCTTCCCTTTTGTTCTATTGGAGGTGAAGGCGACTTACCATTTGTGCATTTGGTTTTCTCTCTGTCTTGCCTATTGGCTTTTTTAAAATTTTAATCTCCTGGTGTACATGCCAAAACTGCTTTATTTGTTTTGGTTTTTCTCTTTTTCTACCCCTGTCTTTGACTTGCTTCCCAGGGAAATTTCTCTAGTTAAGTTTGGATTTTACCTCTTTCTAGTCAGAATTAGCTAGAGGACCTAAGGAGGTTCCTATTCTATTTTTTTTTTCATCTACAAACTCCTGCTCCAGGTGGCCAGTGTAGCATTATATTGGTATGCCTCATTTTTATGCACTAAGCCAACTCCCATTAACCTGAACAGCTGCTTTGCCCTGTCCTGGTCAAGAAGGCTTCTTCTCTTAAAATTTTCCTTGGAAAGCATGTTAAACTTGGGCTGGGCAATGCAGGAAGAGGCGAGAGACCCTGAACCCAATAGGAAGGACAGGGAGCATCTCTAACTTATCACTTGAAGCCATTTGGGAGGCTAAGGGGAAGGGAGGCAGACTGATGTAAGGCCTGGAGAAAGAAGAGTTGGAAGTCTGAAGTCAGATAAATCTGGGTGTGAGCCCTGGATACTATCTGATATATGACATTCATCTGGTCATCTCACATCAGTGAACCTGGTTTGCTCATCAGCAAGCCGGGGAAAGTCATTATATCTATCTCAGAAGGTTGCTGTAAAATTAAATGAGTGTTTCAGTGAAGCAGTTAATTAGATACTTGCCTGGAATGTATTCAGTGCAGATTCTCATTGTCACCGAGGCTTTGGTGACGAACGTGGGAAGAAACAGACTAGGGGAAATGAAAAGGAGTCTTGGAACTTCTGAGCCATTTTTGGGATCTTATAATGTCTCTTAGTCTTACAAACACTTTTGTGAATTCTGAGAAAGGACCCACAGTTTTAGAAGGTCCGGCAGACAGACGCTGAGACCCAGATGATGTCTGTAGTGTCTTGAAGTATCTTTTCTTTTTAGGCTTTTTACTTTATTATGTTTACATGTTTACAATTCCTGCAGTTTGTAATCATCTTGGGGAACGGTTACATGTCCATATTACAACTTGTTTTTTTCTCCCCTTCTCCTCCTGCTCTGCTTCCCCTATACACTTTTTCATATTTATTGGCATTATTTGTCTTAGCACATGTTCTGACATGTAATGTTTATGTTCATTGGCAAAACTAGGATCCTGAACATGGTGCATCTTTATTCCTCTCATTCCCCTTGCTCCTTGGTCCACTCAATCTGTTCCCTGGCCCCTTTCTAGACATCCTGTGTCATTTTCTTTGTTGTGCCTTGCCTCATTCAAATGAGTGATACCATATGGTATTTAAGTCTGGTTTATTTCACTTAACATTATATTTTCCAGGTGTATCCTTTTCCTGCAAATGGTTCAAATTTGTTGTTCTTTATAGCCAAGTAGCATTCCATTATATATAAATACCACATTTTCTTTATCCAGTCATCTGTTAATGATATCCAGGCTGCTTCCAGAATTTGGGTATGCAAGTGTTAAGCAGCATGTTGACTCAGTGATGGTTGTCCATGAACCATGCAATCAGCTTTTCATGAGGAGTACGGAGCATTTGCCCTCAATGATGAAGAGAGCTGCTTAAATCCTTCTTCAGAGCCTTTACAAGTAGGGTTTCTTGTTCAGTTAATTGTTGTTGATTTGTGAAGAGTTTGCATTTTTAAACATCTGGTACTGGAACCAGGAAGCAATACCATTCATTACTTGATGTACACTATTTTTTCATTGCCCATTTTACAGGGCCCAATATATAAAACTGATCAAAGCAAACCTGGAGAACTGCCACATTTGCCCTTCCCATCTCCTGCAGCAGTTCTTGAAGGCATTTCTAAGAGAATAGGGAAATACAGCTTGCAAAACACTGCAATTGGCTTCCTATTGGAGGTTTGTCCCAGCTTTTGTATTCAAGTCTCTTGTTTGGGGAAAAGTCTTGGCCATGGCTGTATAAACAAGTAGCTGTCTTCTAATTGTCTTTTACTTTAACAAGGGAGCTTTTAACGACTAGCTTCCCCTTTCCAGTACCATAGCAGTTGAAACCATTGGTTCCAGCTGGCTGAATGTTTAAGGATCATATAGGTCATGATGTAATGAAGTGTTACAATGTTTTTTTTATTTATTTAGGACAGGGTCTACAGGGTCTATAGGGTCTCACTGTGTAGACTGGACTCATAGTGATCCTCCTCTGTTTACAGCCTCCCACGTGCTGGCGTTACAAGCGCATGCCACCACATCCAGTCTCAATTGCCTTCTCAGCACACCCTGAGGGCAGGCCTAGGGATCAAACCCCCGGCCCTTGTGCCTTCTTGCAGGTGCTTTAATCCACTGGGCTATTTTGCCGACCCTTGAAGTGTTATGATCAAACCCTAAGTGTCCGGGGGATTCTGAGGCAGTGATAGTACTCTTCAGAGCATTTTACTTAATGTAAAACATGTTACTTTTAATTTATTTTGCAGGTTCTCAGACCTTAGGGCTGTTTTACACAGAACCACTTGTATACTTAGCCCTCTCCCAGATGACCTGGTTTAACCTAACACATTTTCTTCTTTGAATCAGAGTCTGAATGTGAGCTGACTTGATTTTCTTTTCCCTATAGGTTGCAAATGCACATGTTGAATGGAGCTCTTTTGGCACTACTGTTTCCTGTGGTAAATACCCGGCTGGTAAGTAGACTATTATAGAAATGTTCTGGCAACATCCAGAAAAGTATGTGTTTATCCCTTTGTTATCTAGTGCCTGTCTTCATTCTTATCCTCTATATATGCAGGTGTGATGTGTGTGTGTGTGTGTGTGTGTGTGTGTGTGTGTGTGTTGAGGTTTGATGTAATCCTGCTTGGATGCAGTGGAGGTTGATGGGATATCAGTATTCTGTGGAACTGCATCTACAATAAGTGTTTAAATCAGAATGGGGGCAAACTGAAAAGGCCCAGAGAAACTGGTGGAAGTGTGGTTGAAAGAAAGGGGGCTGGAGCACCATGCATTAAACAGAGACTTCCAGGTATTCTTAGTGGCTGTTAAGTAGGCTCTGGCATAGTGGCCTATGCTTATGTTTTAGGGAGTCTCAAAGCTGTCTACCTTGCCAAGGGCCTCCTTGGGGAAGAATTAGATTCCTTCATCATTCACCCAACCCACCAGGAGGTGTGAATTACACCCCACCCTGAGGCTAGCATGCAAACACTACTGTGGTAGGGGATTAGGTGATAAATTTTCCTCAAGAGTATGGGGCTGGGGAGATAGCTCTGCCTGTGGTCTAAGTGCCTCCTAGTAAATGCAAGGACACGGGTTTGATCCCTGGTACCACATGCCATCCCAGCATGGTATTGCACACCTGTAACCCCTGCACTGGGAAGACTGAGACAGGAAAATCACTACCAGCTAGAGCTGCATAGTGAGACCCTGTACAAAATAAATAAATAAATAAATAAATAAATAAAATATTCTTTTAAATACTTTTAAATTTTTTTAAAGTAGAGCAGAAGCCATAGTGTTGGTGATGTAGGGTATTATCCTCAGATTCACACATACAGGACTGGGCAAGGATTAGCAGTCAATTTTCAAAAGCTCCAGGAAAGAAATCATCCATAGGGGCCGGGGAGATAGCTCAATGGAATAAGCACTTGCCTGGCAAGTGCAAGGACCTGAGTTCAATCCCTGGTTCCACAAAAGAAACAAACAAAAAAAAAAAAAGAAAAGAAAAGAAATCATCCATAAAATCATTCTTCTTGGCTTTTGCTTTCATAACTCAAATTTACTTCATACACGAAGACCATAATTTAACTCTTGGTAATCTTTTTTGGATAGCATTTTTTAGTTCACAAGGCCTTTTAATATAATAGGCATGGGAAATAGGGTAAATCTTGCAGCCCTTTATTTTATAGGGGAAGAAATGGATGGTCAGGAAGTTCCATAACTTTCTAGTGGCCAAATGAGGATCAGAGCCTGATTCTACAACCACACCTATACCTTGTTTTTCTAAGGATTTTTTCATGTCCTCCCTACAGTTGCTCAAGTATGCCCTTGTGGTACTTGTACTTTTTTATATGCAGGTTATACATAAGTCAAAGTTAAAAGTGAAGGCATTTATCTAAAGCAATTATGGTGAACCTTTTAGAAATTTGCAGTTGTAAAAAATAGCCCACTGCAGCATGCATGCCATGGGTTCACCACCACTGATCTGAAGCAATGATTGGGAATCCTCACTATGCTCCAGGATCACCTAATGAACCTGATTTCATTGTTTCACATATAGACCATATCAATGCTTCACTTTGCATAAATACCCTTTAAGTATATACACCATTGTCTTCCATCCAGTTATATGCCATTATTTGTCAATTAAAAATAAAATTAAAACCAAACTAGTGGAAGAACAGCACCGATACCCATCCCTACCCTTGGGGAGTCTTAAGTTTGTGGTCTGTGTTGAAACATGTCCATCACATTTTCAGTAGTAGTTCTAGATGATTCTATAGAGCCAGAAGTAAAACCACTAATTTTGTATGGTGGCCCATAGAAGTAAGCTAGGGTCGTGTTAACAACAGAAGCTGGAAAGCCAGGATATAGGTCAGTAGTAGAGTGTTTTCCTGGAATGTACAGGCTAAAGGTTTCATCCCCAACACTAAACAACAAGCAAAAAGACTTTCACACACCACAACATTTTTGCTTAAGGCTCAAAGATATGGGACACTATTGGAGCAGAAGTTACTCGACTGTGGAGGTAGCCTGCTAAGGCAGAGAGGTGGATGGGCTACTATCTTATTTCTCTGCTTTCTTGTTCCCATTTTCTTAGAATATTGAATGATCAAGCACCTAGACAGCCACTTTCCATTTTTAGCACCTCTATCAGATTCCAGGAAGGGAAGACATGTCAGAAACCCCCGACCCAGACTAATAGAACCAGACACTGTGACTTTTGGGTGCCTGTAGCCCATGATTCTCGCTGTATAGTCCTTCCCATCAGTTGAAGTGGATACAGTCCAACTAGATGAGCTGACTTCAGCTTTATTTGTACTAGCATCTTTCCCCCACTGAAAACCAAATAGCCTTCTCATACATAGAATTTATGAATCCCATTGTGCAGCCATGAGAATAAGGACACCAGAGGGCCCAGTTGTCTATCCCAGATCATTAAGGTCTTAGTGGTGAGGTTTTCATTCAGTTGACATTGTTAGACCAACGATAATGTGCCTCATAGTGTCTGCTGGTGTTTTCATAGGCCCTTTGCCAGATACAAGGTCTGGTATTATCCCCAAAGCCAAGATGCCAGCAGACTGACTTCCTCTGAGGCATTTCTCTTTGATTCACAGATGGTAGTTCTCTTGTTGCCTCTTCATCTGTTCACCTCTCTGCACACATGTCTATAGTGTCTCTTTGTGTGACCGAATTTATTATCATTAGGACACTCATCAGACTGGATTAAAGCCCATTTTAGTGGCCTATTTTTAGTTCAGTCTCCTCTTTGCAGGCCCTGTCTCCAAATACACTCACATTTGGAGGTATGAGAGGTTAGGACTTCACCACACAAAGCTTTTGGCAGGGGTTAGGGGGACACAGTTCAGTGCATAGCACCTATACAACCCTACACACAGAATATTGTCTCTGCCCCACATCCCCTACCTTTCTTGCCTTACTCTTTCCCTTTTCTTCCTCTTTCCTTCTTCCCCAATTCATGACACATGTGCTAGTTTATCTGTTAACACTAACAGCAGATACTTTCCAAATCTTGCATACTTGTTTATCACGCATGTTCAAGTAACTCCCTATCACTAAAGGTTTTATGATGGGCTGTCTTTTAAAATTAGTGGTTCTAGTCACTGTTACACATCTTTATGCTCTTTTGCTAATGAAGCTGAGCAAATATTAGGATGTCTCAAGTTCCATGTGCCTTTGCACTTGACCTTGATCTGCTTCTTTGAGTTACTTGAAACTCTGTTTGGGCAGTTCTGTCCTTCAGGGATGTTTGCTTTGTAAACCCTTAGATGAGCTCAGATTGTCTTAAATGAGACACAGAAAGACTGACAATTCTTTCTTAAATGTGATGATCCAATTAGGCAAAAAAGCCAGCATTTTCTTTTTCTTTTGCCATTCCTTCTTGGCCTCTTATCTTTTAATGCCTCCTTTTTCATTAGCAGTAATGAGGAAGCAAGAAAAATAAATTAATGAGTGTTTGTTCCTGTACCATTGATGTATATGTACTCAAATATAGATGGAGTGCGAGAATTTGAGGTGGAGTTGCCACAATCAGGTAAAGGACTTAGGGTTTTCAGTAAAGGTCTACATATGCTATTGTACGCTATGACTTATTGACATTAGGGTTTACAGACCAGCTAGAAAATGCCTGGATTTCTGTTCCTCATCATTCTCCATCTTCAAAGGTAACACCTTAGAAGAAAATCTATGTATTCCAGTGGCTTCAGTTACAAAGCAGTGAGCTTTATACCCAGGATTCTGAAAATCTATGTGGCTTCAGAAGTAGTGTCTTAAAGGAAATTACTAGTGATATGCCCTTTTGTTTCTTGTAGGACTATTCATAATTAGATTAGTAGGGAACTCAAACCTTGTTGCATTTAGTTTTATCTTCCTAAGGGAGAATTCAGGACCCTGGTGGTGAACCTATAGCATGCATGCCACAGTGGGATATTTGTATCATTGAAAGCTTTAAATGATTCACAATCACTGATAAGGATTCTTTTCATCAAGTTCCTTCTTAAAGATCCACAGCCTCCAGCGTATTATCATTTTGTTGTCTAAACTGCCCATTATTGTGTGTCCCTGGTGATCTACTCTGCTTGCTCTGTTGTTCTTCCTGACAAAGTACTGGAGATGCTTCTTAGCTTCCCTCCATTTGTAAGAGTCAGGTCATATGCTTCTCTGAGGAGGTGAAGAGAACTGTACTCTTTTCCAAACAAATGAACAATTTTCTGTGTGTGTGTGTGTGTGTGTGTGTGTGTGTGTGTGTGTTGGGGGATGGAAGAGTTTCACATAGATTAAGCCAGCACTTCATCACCAAGCTATATCCCCAGCCCACAAGCATGGTTCTGTCTATGATACTGGGGGAATATGGATTACATCTCCCATCCATCTTCTCCTCCCTGCTGCAAACCTGTCTGTGGATCCAAAATTATGATCCACCTGCACAGGCTGTCAGTAGCTCAGCTCAGAGAATAGATGTGCTATCTGTTCTTTGAGTTCCTTGTCATAGCCATGGGCCTTTGTGATGCTGCGTTCCTTTTCTGTGCCTGTGACTTTACAAAGAATATCACCTAATCTAGGTTAAACTACCTTCTGAAAAAATAGTGAAAGCAGAGAGATAGGAGCTGGGTTGGACTCCCACAGAACCTGGTTACATCTTAGATGTTCAGTTGTAGTTCTCACAATGCAGAGCTGGGATTCTGGCCCTGGGTTGAGGTACTGAGCCCATGCTGTGTCCTCAACCCTGCCTTTTGGCCTTTTTAGTCTTTAAACCTCATGAGAATTCCTACTAAGTATTCAAGGCAAAGGGTACTACACATAGAAAAAGAAATTTTAGGTGCTGTATCAGCCTGCCTCCCCTCGAAGACGCTAGCCTGGCCTATATTTGTGTTTGTAGCCATCTGTCTTTTACTAGGATTAGAAGAAAAAAGTGATGTATAAGGATTCTTTTCATCAAGTTCTTTTCTTCTGCAAGATCCAAAGCTGCTAGCATATTATCATTTCATTGTCAAAACTGCCCATTTTTGTGTATCCCTGCTGATCTTCTGTGTTTGCTCCTTTGTTGTCCCTGAACTCCTTATTTTGTCCCCTTCTTTTTCCCTATTGTGTCATTCTTTTGGATGTTCTAAAGTCTCAGTCTGAGTCTAAGAGGTTATTAATGCTTTTGTTATTACTGAGGTGTCTACCTTATGTTTATGAACATGATTTCAATATTCTTGGGATGCAACTTCACTGCTGGCACACCTTGTCCCCACGTATGCTGCTTGAAGGACTTTGCTCTCACTGATGCAAATAAGCTTGTGAATCTCACTCTTTGGTAAATGGCACATTGAAATGTGCTAATTGACTTAGAAGTGTTATTTCTGTGACTAGCAAATTGAGTTATTTAAAATAGTTATAGTTTCGATTTTGGGCCTGAACTGGGAACAGAAGGTCCCTTACATTCCTGAAGGCACCTAAAATATATTTTTAAAAAATGAGTTTCATAAGAGGTCTTAATTTCCTAAAGCACTGATGTGAGACAGAATTGTTTTTTATCTTCTACAAAAGCTGGCAGGTATCTGATCAGACGAATGCAGTGTCTCTGAGGTTGTCAGGGTGCTGAGAAGGTTTTGGGGCTCTTGGGCCAAACAAAATTCTAAAATTACCATCAACATAGTAGTATCTCCAGTTCCTAACTGTATTTTAAGATTAAGCCTTGAGGATATAATATCTTCTAGGAATGCAGCCTCAACCATACCAGTCATCCCATGGGTTCTTATTGATTCTTTCGTCAAGTATCATGCTGTGTGTTGTAAGAGTTCCTTATAACAACTGAGGAACATTCCTTGTCCTCCAGAAATTTATACATTAGATACAAAGGGAAGGTGTAAATAGCTGAGAAAATATGGAAATATCAGTAGAACATCTTTATTCCTTAAATCCAAACCACAATGCTCTACAGTCTAAAAATTTTGAGTACCAGTGTTCAAAAAGCTTCAGATTTTAGATTAAAGGTGCTAAACTGGTGATTCTATGCAATATTCCTAAATCTCATAACCTCTAAAATCTGAAACATTTCTAGTCCTAAGTATTTTGAATAATGGGTATTCACCTTATATCGTAGTTGAAATTGTGAAAACAGAAAGTCACAGGGCAGTTCAGGCTTCACTGCGAAATTGCAATTGTGTTCTGAATGCTACAAAATGGGCAGGTTAATGTTAGTGGTTCTGAAGCACATGCTGCTTACCAGGTATTTACATTCATTCTCATGTCATTTTTTAAGAACCTTATTTTACATATGAGGAAACTGAGTTTCAGAGGTGTTTGAACTCCATGCTAAAGCTAAATGTACACTATTAGCTACCATACATCCTCCTGTGAGAGTCAGAGTTATCACAGAGAAGGAAAGTCTAAGCAGAGCCCTAATGGGCCATTAGACTGTGTGTGGCAATTGCAGTAGGAGGTGGTTCAGGCCGAAAGGAATGCCGTGGTACAGGGAGGCCAAAACAATGAACTCAGCACTGAGATTATGAAGAGCAAGGTGAGAAGTTATGGGTTGGCTTCCTAGTGTCAATGCAGACATCACCACTTCTTTGCAGATTATCAGAAGGCATGAGTGACACTGCTTCTGTCACGTCATTTAAGCTTTATCATGCTTAGATTTGTATGTTTCTCTCTTTTTAGCCTTTACTAAGAATTCCTTACCTATGGATGGGTTTTTGCAACTGGAATAGTAGTACTTTCACAGTATCTCACCTTAGTGTACTTTGTTAAGAGGATGGACCCAGGGATCAGGTTATCTAGGCTTATACTATGGCTCGGCCACTCGGGTGTGTGTGTGTGTGTGTGTGTGTGTGTGTGTGTGTGTGTGTATGAGGAGGGGCAGGCAGACAGACAGCGAGTAAAATGCAATTATATGAAGGTAGGGTGGGGACAGAGCACAGAGAGAGAGAGATGTTGGCAAGTTTTCTTTTTCTTTTTTTGGTGGTACCAGGGATCAAACTCAGGACTGTGTGCTTGCCAGGCAGGTGCTTATGCCACTGAGCTGTATCCTCAGCCGCAGAATTTAAGAGAGATGAACTTGGGCAAGTTATAAAAGTTACTTAACCTCTGTGAGCCTCAGTTCTCTCATCCATAAAAGGGATGTGGTTATGGTGCCTACTAATAAAGTTGTCCCAAGGATTATGTTAGTGAGTATGTATAAATCACATAGCACAACAAAGTTAGTGAGCTGATGACTAGCTACATGAGCTTTGGTAACTAACCCTGCTGACCTCATTTCCTTATCTAGAAAATGGTGCTCCACTGAATGGAGAGGATATGTGGTAAGCAGCATAGTGTATAATAAGTGATCAATAGGCAGCAGATGCTGTTGTTACTATGATTACTAATATCATCTTAACTATTTTAAGGGGTGTTCCTGTTGGTTTACCCTTTTTGATATTCCTCTGAGTTTTGGCTGCAGCTTCATGAGCTGTTCAGTGGCATGAAGGGGGCTTTGTTTCTGAATTACCCATGCTAAGTGAGATTAAAATTCCCTGGCAGGCTTTCTTGTCCATGTGGACTAACACTGCTTTTTTTTTTTTTTTTTTTTTTTTTGGCATGTGCTTCAGAGTCATCCTGTTTTCTTAGGGAATTTGGTCAGCCCTCTCTCCTCCATTGTAACAGGTGAATTAGGCCCATTTTGTTTTTTGAATAAAATCAAATGCCCAGATATCTTGGGTTTGTCAGTTAGCCTGAAGCCCTCAGCTCATTTAGAGAATGACAGGAGAGAGGGACAGGCAGCAGCCTGTTTTCCTGTAGAACTTGCGCAATGTTTGAAATGCTTGGTTCTATAAAAGGCAGTCTACCAGCGTCTTTTCTCTTGCCAGTACCCCAAGCAATTTTTCTTACATAGAAGTCTTATCTTGTGAGGGATTTCACTCTCTCTGGTCTACAGTCAGTGGTTCTCAACCCTGCCTGCACAATTCCCCAGAGCCACTTTCAACACATCCACATTTACACAAAGCACCTGAGGCAATTACAGTGTGGGCTGAAGGTGACTCTGTTCTATGCTGTGATCTACTCCCACATTGTCACAGGTTGGGACTCTGGGTTTGGACAAGTTCATTTAACCTCATGATGCATCAGATTGTCAAATAGGATTAGGAACCTGCTATACCTCATGGGTAGGGAGAAAAGGTAACAGATAATGAAAAAACTGAGAGGAGGTAGCAGAGGGCTTTGAAATGTCAAAGCACAAGGCCTCTCAAGAAGTTGGTCTTATACTATTTCTTTAGGGACTTCATTGGAATAGAGATTTAATTTCCACATGATAAACTTAGCCCTTTACTGTATATGATTGAGTGCTTTTCAGTATATTGTGTTGTGATTATCATGAGCACTAGTTATAGAAGACTTTCATCAACTATCCTCAAAATAAACTCTGTACCAATTAGCAACCACTAGCTGTATTCTCCTTTCCAGTTCCTGGTATCTACTAATTTAATTTATGTCTCTGTAGAACTGGACGTTCTGGAAAATTTGTGTTAACAGAAACCTTTATAGAAAGTCCTTTGTGGCTAGCTCTCTTCCTTCACTTAGGAAACAGTTTTCAAGTTCCATCCACATAATAGCATAGATGAGCGCATCATTCATTTATGACTGAATAATATTACTTTGCATGATATACCATGTTTTATTACAGCATCCATCCATTGATGGGCATTTGGATTTTTTCTACCTGTTTTATTGATAGGAATAATGCTGCTCTGAGTATTTGTGTAAAACTACCTGAATGTCCGCTTTAGGGGTATGTACCTAGAAGTGAAATTGCTGTGTCACATCACTCTGTGTGTAAGCTGTGGAGAAAACGTTAGACTGTTTTCCAAAATGACCATCCCATTTTATATCTTCAATAACCCTCAATCACTATTTCTCTTATATCCAACAGTGTGTTAGGATTCCATGTTCTCTACATCCCCACCAACACTTGCTATTTTCTTCCAGATTATAGCCAGTCTAGGGAGTCATGATGTGAATACCTTTTCATGTACTTATTAGCCATTTGTATGTCTCTTTGGGGAAATGTCTCTTTGAATTGCTTTTTACTGTTGAGTTCTTTCTGATTATCAGATTCTTATCAGATATATTATTTGAAGTACTTTTGTGGGTTGTTCTTTGCATTTTCTTGGCAGTATTCCTTGAAGTAATCATTTTTAAAAATTTTGCCTAAGTCTGATTTCTCTATTTTTTATTTAAGTACTTGTGGTTTTGGTGGCATATTTAAGAAACTGGTGCCAGGGCTGAGGAGATAGCTCAGTAGAATAAGCACTTGCCTGGCAAGTGAAAGGTCCTGAGTTCAATCCCTGGTTCCCCCAAAAAAAAAAAAAAGAAAGAAAGAAAAGAAATTGCTACCTAATCTTAGATTACAAAGACTTAAAAAGAGAGTTACCTCCTACATTTATTTATTTTATTTTTTTTAATAT